>NW_026638332.1:0-37025 GCF_028554395.1 Pezoporus wallicus | reverse complement strand
CCACATAGAGCGCCATTACTGCCTCATGCACCCCATTGTAGCCTCATAGAGCCCCATTATTGCCCCCCAGACCCCAATTATAACCACATAGAGCCCCATTACTGCCTCATACACCCCATTACTGCCTCATACACCCCATTATAGCCTCATAGAGCCCCATTATTGCCTCATAGCCATTTTTACCTTATAGAGCCCCATTATTGCCTCATAGAGCCCCATTAATGCCTCATAGAGCCCCATTAATGCCTCATAGAGCCCCATTATTGTGTCATAGAGCCCCTTTATAACCACATAGAGCCCCAGTATTGCCTCATAGAGCCCGATTATTTCCTCATAGAACCCCATTATTGCCTAATAGAGCCCCATTATTACCTCGTAGAGCCCCGTTATTGCGTTGTAGAGCCCCAGTATTGGCTCATAGAGCCCCATTATTGCATCATAGAGCCTCATTATTGCATCATAGAGCCCCATTATTACCTCATAGACTTCATTATAGCCTCATAGAGCCCCATTATTGCCTCATAGAGCCCCATGATTGCATCATAGAGCCCAATTCTTACCTCATAGAGCACCATGATTGCAACATAGAGCCCCATTATTTACTCGTAGACTCCCATTATTGCTCCATAGAGCCCCAGAATAGCCTCATAGACCCCATTATGGCCTCATAGAGTCCCATTGTTGCTATATAGAGGCCCATTATTCCCTCATAGAGCCCTATTACTGCCTCATAGAGGCCCATTATAACCCCATAGAGCCCCATTATAGCCTCGTAGACCTCATTATAGCCATCATTGAGCCCCAGTATTGCGTCATCTAGCCCCGTTGTTGCCTCATAGACCCCCATCATTACCTCGTAGAGCCCCATTATTGCATTATAGAGCCCCATTATTGCTTCATAGTGTTCCATTATTGCATCACAGAGCCCCATTATTGCCTCATAAATCCTATTATAGCCTCATAGAGCCCCGTTATAGCCTCATAGAGACCCATTATTGCATCTTAGAGCCCCATTATTGCCTCATAGTGCCCCATTATTGCATTATAGCGCCTCATTATTACCTCATAGAGCCCCATTATTGCTTCATAGTGTTCCATTATGGCATCACAGAGCCACATTATTGCCTCATAAATCCTATTATAGCCTCATAGACCCCATTATAACCTCAGAGAGCCCCATTATAGCCTCATAGAGCGCCATTATAGCCTCATAGAGCCCCATTATTGCCTCATAGAGCCCCATTATTGCATTATAGAGCCCTATTATTGCATCATAGCACCCCCATTAGTGCATCATAGAGCCCAACTTATTTCCCCATAGAGCCTATTATTGCCTCATAGAGCCCCATTATTACCTCATAGAGCCCCATTATTGCCTAATAAAGCCCCATTATTACCTCGTAGAGCCCCATTATTGCGTTTTTGAGCTCCATTATTGGCTCAGAGAGCCCCATTATTGCATCATAGAGACCCTTTATAACCACAGAGAACCCCATTATTGCCTCATAGACTTCATTATAGCCTCCTAGAGCTCCATTGTTGCGACATAGCGCCCCATTATTGCCTCATAGAGCCCCATTATTGTCTCATAGAGCCCCATTATTGCGTCATAGAGCCCCTTTATAACGACATAGAGCCCCATTATTGCCTCATAGAGCCCCATTATTTCCTCATAGACTTCATTATAGCATCATAGAGCCCCATTATAACCACATAGAGCCCCATTATACCCTCATAGAGCCCCATTATTGCCTCATAGAGCCCCATTATTGCATCATAGCGCCCCATTATTGCCTCATAGAGCCCCATTATTACATCATAGAGCCCCAGTATTGCTCACAGAGCCCCATTATTACCTCGTAGAGTCCTCTTATAGCCTCACAGAGCCCCATTATAACCCCATAGACGCCATTATAGCCTCGTAAACCTCATTATAGCCTCTTAGAGCCCCATTATTGCTAATAGAGCGCCGTTATTGCCTCAGAGCCCCATTATTGCCTCATATACCCCTTTATAGCCTCATAGAGCCCCATTATTGCGTCATAGAGCCCTATTAAAACCTCATAGAGCCCCATTATTGCCTCATAGAGCCCCATTATTGCCTCATAGAGCCCCATTAGTGCATCATAGAGCCCCTTTATAACGACATAGAGCCCCATTATTGCCTCATAGAGCCCCATTATTTCCTCATAGACTTCATTATAGCATCATAGAGCCCCATTATAACCACATAGAGCCCCATTATAGCCTCATAGACCCCCATTATTGCCTCATAGAGCCCCATTATTGCATCATAGCACCCCATTATTGCCTCATAGAGCCCCATTATTACATCATAGAGCCCCAGTATTGCTCACAGAGCCCCATTATTACCTCGTAAAGTCCTCTTATAGCCTCACAGAGCCCCATTATAACACCATAGACGCCATTATAGCCTCGTAAACCTCATTATAGCCTCTTAGACCCCATTATTGCTAATAGAGCGCCGTTATTGCCTCAGAGCCCCATTATTGCCTCATATACCCCATTATAGCCTCATAGAGCCCCATTATTGCGTCATAGAGCCCTATTAAAACCTCATAGAGCCCCATTATTGCCTCATAGAGCCCCAGTATTGCATCATAGAGCCCCATTATTGCCTCATAAACCCTATTGTAGCCTAACACATCCCCATTATAACCTCATAGAGGCCCATTATAGCCTCAAAGACATCATTATAGCCTCATAGAGTCGCATTATTTCTTCATAGAACCCCATTATGCAACATAGAGGCCCATTATAACCTCATAGAGCCTCATTATTGCATCAGAGCCCCATTATTGCCTCATAGAGCCCCATTATTGCATCAATGAGCCCAATTCTTTCTTCATAGAGCACCATGATTGCAACATAGAGCCCTATTATTTACTCGTAGAGTCCTATTATTGCTCCATAGAGCCCCAGAATAGCCTCATAGACCCCATTATAACCTCATAGAGTCCCATTGTTGCTATATAGAGCCTCATTATTCCCTCATAGACCCCTATTACTGCCTCATAGAGGCCAATTATAAACCCATAGAGCCCCATGATAGCCTCATAGACCTCATTATAGCCATCATTGAGCCCCAGTATTGCGTCATCTAGCCCCGTTATTGCCTCATAGACCCCCATTATTACCTCGTAGAGCCCCATTATTGCTTCATAATGTTCCATTATTGCATCACAGAGCCCCATTATTGCCTCATAAATCCTATTATAGCCTCATGGACCCCATTATAGCCTCATAGAGCCCCATTATAGCCTTATAGAGCCCCATTATTGCCTCATAGAGCCCCATTATTGAATCATAGCGCCTCATTATTACCTCATAGAGCCCCATTACTGCTTCATAGTGTTCCATTATTGCATCACAGAGCCCCCTTATTGCCTCATAAATCCTATTATAGCCTCATAGACCCCATTATAACCTCATAGAGCCCCATTATAGCCTCATAGAGCCCCATTATTGCCTCATAGAGCCCCATTATTGCATCATAGAGCCCCATTATTGCGTCATAGAACCCCCATTAGTGCATCATAGAGCCCAACTTATTTCGCCATAGAGCCTATTATTGCCTCATAGAGCCCCATTATTACCTCATAGATCCCCATTATTGCCTCATAGAGCCCCATTATTGCCTCATAGAGCCCCATTATTGCCTCATATACCCCATTATAGCCTCATAGAGCCCCATTATTGCCTCATAGAGCCCCGTTATTGCCTCATAGAGCCCCATTATTGCCTCATAAACTCTATTATAGCCTAACACATCCCCATTATGACCTCATAGAGGCCCATTATAGCCTCAAACACATCATTACAGCCTCATACAGCCGCATTATTGCCTCATAGAGCCCCATTATTGCATAATAGAGCCCCAATACTGACTCACAGAGCCCCATTATTGCCTCATAGAGCCCCATTATTGCCTCATAGACTTCATTATAGCCTCATAGAGCCCCATTATAACCTCATAGAGTTCCATTATTGCATCATAGAGCCCCAGTACTGACTCACAGAGCCCAATTATTGCCTCATAGAGCCCCATTAGTGCGTCATAGAACCCCCATTAGTGCATCATAGAGCCCAAATTATTTCCCCATAAAGCCTATTATTGCCTCCTAGAGCCCCATAATTACCTCGTAGAGCCCCATTATTGTATTTTAGAGCCCCATTATTGGCTCAGAGAGCCTTATTATTGCATCATAGAGACCCTTTATAACCACAGAGAACCCCATTATTGCCAAATAGACTTCATTATAGCCTCCTAGAGACCCATTGTTGCGACATAGAGCCCCATTATTGCCTCATAGAGCCCCATTATTGCCTCATAGAGCCCCAGTATTGCCTCATAGAGCCCCATTATTGCATCATAGAGCCCCTTTATAACGACATAGAGCCCCATTATTGCCTTATAGAGCCCCATTATTGCCTCATAGAGCTCCATTATTGCGACATAGAGCTCCATTATTGCATCATAGACCCCATTATTGCCTCATAAACCCTATTATAGCCTAACACATCCCCATTATAACCTCATAGAGGCCCATTATAGCCTCAAACACATCATTACAGCCGCATAGAGCCCCATTATTGCATCATAGAGCCCCAGTATTGCTCACAGAGCCCCATTATTACCTCGTAGAGCCCCGTTATAGCCTCATAGAGCCACATTATAACCCCATAGACGCCATTATAGCCTCGTAGACCTCATTATAGCCTCATAGAGCCCCATTATTGCCTAATAGAGCCCCGTTATTGCCTCATAGAGCCCCATTATTGCCTCATATACCCCATTATAGCCTCATAGAGCCCCATTATTGCATAATAGAGCCCCAGTACTGACTCACAGAGCCCCATTATTGCCTCATAGAGCCCCATTATTGCCTCATAGACTTCATTATAGCCTCATAGAGCCCCATTAAAACCTCATAGAGCCCCATTATTGCATCATAGAGCCCCATTATTGCCTCATAAACCCTATTATAGCCTAACAGATCCCCATTATAACCTCATAGAGGCCCATTATAGCCTCAAAGACATCATTATAGTCTCGTAGAACCTCATGATTGCCTCATAGAGCCCCATTATTGCATCATAGAGGCCCATTATAACCTCATAGAGCCCCATTATTGCATCCTAGAGCCCCATTATTGCATCCTAGACCCCATTGTAGCCTCATAGAGTCCCATTGTTGCTATATAGAGCCCCATTATAGCCTCATAGACTTCATTATAGCCATCATTGAGCCCCTGAATTGTGTCATAGGGCCCCGTTATTGCCTCATAGAGCCCCATTATTGCCTCATAGAGCCCCATTATAACGACATAGAGCCCCATTATTGCATCATAGCGCCCCGTTATTACCTCATAGAGCCCCATTATTGCATCATAGAGCCCCATTATTGCGTTTCAGAGCCTGATTATTGGCTCATAGAGCCACATTATTGCATCATAGAGACCCTTTATAACCACATATAGCCCTATTATTGCCTCATAGACTTCATTATAGCCTCCTAGAGCCCCATTGTTGCGACATAGAGCCCCATTATTGCCTCATAGAGCCCCATTATTGCCCCATAGAGCCCCATTATTGCGTCATAGAACCCCCATTATTGCATCATAGAGGCCCATGATTGCTTCATAGAGCCCCATTATAACCTCATAGACCCAAATTATTTCCCCATAGAGCCCCATTATTGCCTCATAGAGCCCCATTATTGCGTCATAGAGCCCCCATTATTGCCTCATAGAGCCCCATGATTGTTTCATAGAGCCCCATTGTAACCTCATAGAGCCAAATTATTTCAACATAGAGCCTATTATTGCCTCATAGAGCCCCATTATTGCCTCATAAACCCTATTATAGCCTAACAGAGCCCCATTATAACCTCATAGAGCCCCATTATTGCTTCATAAACCCTATTATAGCGTAACAGAGCCCCATTATAACCTTATAGAGCCCCATTATTGCATCAAAGAGTCCCAGTATTGCTCACAGAGCCCATTGTTACCTCGTAGAGGCCCGTTATAGCCTCTTAGAGCCGCATTGTAACCCCATAGACGCCATTATAGCCTCCTAGACCTCATTATAGCCTCATATACCCCATTATTGCCTAATAGAGCCCCGTTATTGCCCCATAGAGCCCCATTATTGCCTCATATACCCCATTAAAACCTCATAGAGCCCCATTATTGCATCATAGAGCCCCATTGTTGCCTCATAGAACCCGATTATTACCGCATAGAGCCCCATTATTGCCTAATAGAGGCACATTATTGCCTCATAGACACCCATTGTTGCCTCATTGAGCCCCATTATTGCCTCAGAGAGCCCCTTTATAACGACATAGAGCCCCAATAGTGCCTCCTAGAGCCCCATTGTTGCGACATAGAGTCCCTTTGTAACCACATAGAGCCCCAGTACTGTCTCATAGAGCCCCATTATTACCTCCTAGAGCCCCATTATTGCCTAATAGAGCCCCATTATTGCCTCATAGACCCCCATTGTTGCCTCATAGATCCCCATTATTGCCTCATAGAGCCCCTTTATACCGGCATAGAGCCCCAATGTTGCCTCATAGACCCCCATTTTTGCGACATAGAGCCCCATTATTGCGTCATAGAGCCCCATTATTGCGTCATAGAGCCCCATTATTGCATCATAGAGCCCCAGTATTGCTCACAGAGCCCCATTATTACCTCGTAGAGGCCCGTTATCGCCTCATAGAGGCACATTATAACCCTGTAGACGCCATTATAGCCTCGTAGACCTCTATTATAGCCTCATAGAGCCCCATTATTGCCTAATAGAGCCCCGTTATTGCCTCATAGAGCCCCATTATTGCCTCATATACCCCATTATAGCCTCATAGAGCCCCATTATTGCGTCATAGAGCCCCATTAAAACCTCATAGAGCCCCATTATTGCCTCATAGAGCCCCAGTATTGCCTCACAGAGACCGATTATTGCGGCATAGAGCCCCATTATTGCCTAATAGAGGCCCATTATTGCGTGATAGAGCCCCATTGTTGCGACTTAGAGCCCCATTATTACCTCATAGAGGCCCATTATTGTCTCATAGAGCCCCATTATTGTCTCATAGAGCCCCATTGTTGCCTCATAGAGCCCCATTATTGCCTCATAGAGCCCCTTTATAACGACATAGAGCCCCAATATTGCCTCATAGACCCCCATTGTTGCGACATAGAGCCCCAATATTGCTCACAGAGCCCCATTATTACCTCGTAGATCCCCGTTATAGCCTCATAGAGCCCCATTATAACCCCATAGACGCCATTATAGCCTCGTAGACCTCATTATAGCCTCATAGAGCCCCATTATTGCCTAATAGAGCCCCGTTATTGCCTCATAGAGCCCCATTATTGCCTCATATACCCCATTATAGCCTCATAGAGCCCCATTATTGTGTCATAGAGCTCCATTAAAACCTCATAGAGCCCAATTATTGCATCATAGAGCCCCAGTATTGCCTCATAGAGGCCGATTATTACCGCATAGAGCCCCATTATTGCCTAATACAGGCCCATTATTGCCTCATGGAGCCCCATTGTTGCGACATAGAGCCCCGCTATTGCCTCTTAGAGCCCCATTATTGTGTCATAGAGCCCCTTTGTAACCACATAGAGCCCCACTATTGCCTCATAGAGCCCCATTATTACCTCATAGAGCCCCATTATTGCCGAGCCCCATTATTGCCTATAGAGCCCCATTATTGCCTCACAGAGCCCAATTATTGCCTCATAGACCCCCATTATTGCCTCATAGACCCCCATTGTTGCCTCATTGAGCCCCATTATTGCCTCATAGAGCCCCATTATTGCCTAATAGAGCCCCAATATTGCCTCATAGACCCCCATTGTTGCGACATAGAGCCCCATTATTGCCTCATAGAGCCCCATTATTGCCTGATAGAGCCCCATTATTGCCTGATAGAACTCCATTATTGCGTAATAGAACCCTTTATAGCTTCATAGAGCTTTATTATAACATCATAGAGCCCTATTATAGCCTCATAGAGCCCCATGATTGCCTCATAGAGCCCCATTATTGCATCATACGTCATAGATCACCATTATTGCATCATAGAGCCCCATTATTGCCTCATAGAGCCCCATTATTGCGTCATAGAGCCCCATTATTGCCTCATAGAGCCCCATTATTGCCTCATAGAGAACCTTTATAATTACATAGAGCCCCATTATTGCCTCATGGACCTCATTATTGCCTCCTAGAGCCCCATTGTTGCGACATAGAGCCCCATTATTGCCTCATAGAGCTCCATTATTACCTCATAGAGCCCCATTATTGAGTCATAGAACCCCCATTAGTGCATCATAGAGCCCCATGATTACTTCATAGACCCCCATTATAACCTCATAGAGCCAAATTATTTCCCCATAGAGCCCATTATTGCCTCATAGAGCCCGATTATTGCGTCATAGAGCCCCATTATTGCCTCATAAACCCTATTATAGCCTAACAGAGCCCCATTATAACCTCATAGAGCCCCATTATATCCTCATACAGCCCCATTATTGCCTCATAGAGCCCCATTATTGCACTCATAGAGCCCCATTGTTGCGATCATAGAGCCCCATTATAGCCTCATAGAGCTTCATTATTGCCTCATAGAGCCCCATTGTTGCGACAGAGCCCCATTATTGCCTGATAGAGCCCCATTATTGCGTCGTAGAACCCCCATTATTGCCTCATAGAGCCCCATTATTTCCTCATAGAGCCCCATTATTGCCTCATAGAGCCCCCTTATTGCCTCATAGACCCATTATATCCTCATAGAGCCCCATTATTGCCCCATAGAGCCCCATTATAGACTCATAAATCCCCATTATAATCCCATAGAGCCCCATTATTGCATCATACAGCCCATTATAGCTCCATAAAACTCCATTATTGCATCATACAGCCCCATTATTGCCTCATAGAGCCCCATTTTTGCGCCTCATAGTGCCCCATTATTGCCTCATAGTGCCCCATTATTGCCTCATAGAGCCCCTTTATAACGACATAGAGCCCCATTATTGCCTCAGAGAGCCCCGTTATAGCATCATGGAGTCCCATTATTGCCTCATAAACCCTATTATAGCTTAACACATCCCCATTATAACCTCATAGAGGCCCATTATAGCCTCAAAGACCTCATTATAGCCTCATAGAGCCGCATTATTGCCTCATAGAGCCCCAGTATTGCATCATAGAGGCCCATTATAACCTCATAGAGCCCCATTATTGCATTATTGCATCAGAGCCCCGTTATTGCCTCATAGAGCCCCATTATTGCATCATTGAGGCCAATTCTTACCTCATAGAGCACCATGATTGCAACATAGAGACCCATTATTTACTCGTAGAGTCCCATTATTGCTCCATAGAGTCCCAGAATAGCCTCATAGACCCCATTATAGCCTCATAGAGTCCCATTGTTGCTATATAGAGCCCCATTATTCCCTCATAGAGCCCTATTACTGCCTCATAGAGGCCAATTATAACCCCATAGAGCCCCATTATAGCCTCATAGACCTCATTATAGCCATCATTGAGCCCCAGTATTGCATCATAGAGCCCCGTTATTGCCTCATAGAGCCCCATTATTACCTCGTAGAGCCCCATTATTGCGTTATAAAGCCCATTATTGCTTCATAGACCCCTACTATTGCATCATAGAGCCCCATTATTGCCTCATAAATCTATTATTGCCTCATAGTCCCCATTATAGCCTCATAGAGCCCCATTATTACCTCGTAGAGCCCCATTATTGCCTCATAGAGCCCCAATATTGCCTCATAGAGCCCCATTGTTGCGACATAGAGCCCCATTATAGCCTCATAGAGCCCCTTTATTGCGTCATGGAGCCCGTTTATAACGACATAGAGCCCCGTTATTGCCTCATAGAGCCCCATTATAGCCTCATAGAGCCCCATTATTGCCTCATAGAGCCCCATTATTGCATCATAGATTAGCCCCATAGAGCCCACATTATTGCCTCATAGAGCCCCATTATTGCCTCATAGAGCCCCATTATTGCCTCATAGAGCCCCATTATTGCCTCATAGAGCCCCATTACTGCATCATAGAGCCCCATTATTACCTCATAGAGCCCCATTACTGCATCATAGAGCCCCAGTATTGACTCACAGAGCCCCATTATTGCCCCCATTATTGCCTCATAGAGCCCCATTATTGCCTCATAGAGCCCCATTATTGAGCCTTATTGCCTCATAGAGCCCCAGAGAGCCCCATTATTGGCTCATAGAGCCCCATTATTGCCTCATAGAGCCCCATTATTGCCTCATAGAGCCCCATTATTGCCTCATAGAGCCCCATTATTGGCTCATAGAGCCCCATTATTGCATCATAGAGACCCTTTATAACCACATAGAGCCCCATTATTGCCTCATAGACTTCATTAAAGCCTGATAGAGACCCATTGTTGCAACATAGAGCCCCATTATTGCCTCATAGAGCCCCATTATTACCTATAGAGCCCCATTACTGCCTCATACACCCCATTATAGCCTCATAGAGCACCATTATTGCCTCATAGAGAGCCTTTTTTACCTTATAGAGCCCAATTATTGCCCTATAGAGCCCCATTATTGCCTCATAGAGCCCCATTATTGCCTCATAGAGCCCCATTATTGTCTCATAGAGCCCCATTATTGCCTCGTGGAGCCCCATTATTGCCTCGTAGAGCCTCATTATTGCCTCATAGAGCCCCAATACGGCTTCATAGAGCCGCATTATTGCGTAGAGCCCCATTATTGCGTTATAGAGCACCATTATTGCATGATAGAACCCTATTATCCATGATAGAGCTCCATTATTGCGTCATAGAACCCCCAGATTTGCCTCATAGAGCCTCATTATTGCGTTATAGAGCACCATTATAACCTCATCGAGTCCCATTATTGCCTCATAGCGCCCTAATATTGCCTCATAGAGCCCTAATATGGCTTCATAGAGCCGCATTCTTACCTCATAGAGCCCCATTATTGCATTATAGAGCACCCTTATAACCTCGTAGAGCCCCATTATTGTCTCATACAGCCCCATTATTGCCTAATAGAGCCCCATTATTGCATCATAGAGCCCCATTATTGCAACATTGAGCCCCATTATTGCCTCGTAGAGCGCCATTATTACCTCATAGAGCCCGTTATTTCCTCATAGAGCCGCATTATTGCCTCATAGAGCCCTATTATTGCCTCATAGATCCCCAATATGGCTTTATAGAGCCGCATTATTACCTCGTAGAGCCCCATTATTGTGTAATAGAGCACCATTATTGCATGATAGAGCCCTATTATTGCGTCACAGAGCTCCATTATTGCGTCATAGAACCCCCAATAATTGCCTCATAGAGCCCCATTATTGCACTATAGAGCACCATTATAACCTCGTAGAGCCCCATTATTGTCTCATAGAGCCCTACTATTGTCTCATAGAGCCCCATTATTGCCTCACAGAGCCCCGTTATTGCTCCATAGAGCCCCTTAATAGCCTCATAGACCCCATTAATGCCTCATAGAGCCCCATTATAGCCTCATAAAGCCCCATTATAGCCTCATAAAGCCCCATTATTGCCTGATATAGCCCCATTATTGCCTCATAGAGCCCCATTATTGCCTCATGGAGCCCCATTGTTTGGATGTAGAGCCCCATTATTCCCTCATAGAGCCCCATTGCTGCCTCATAGAGCCTCATTGTAACCCCATAGAGCCCCATTATAGCCTCATAGACCGCATTATAGCCATCATAGAGCTCCGGTTTTGCATCATAGAGCCTTATTATTACCTCGTACAGCCTCATTATTGGGTTATAGAGCCCCATTATTGCTTCATAGAGTTCCATTATTGCATCAAAGAGCCCCATTATTGCCTCGTAAACCCTATTATAGCCTCATAGACCCCATTATAGCCTCATAGAGCCCCATTATTGCCTCACAGGGCCCCATTATTGCCCCATAGAGCCCCTTATTGCCTCATAGAGCCCTATTATAACCTCATAGAGCCCCATTATTGCATCACAGAGCCCCATTATTGCCTCATAGAGCCCCATTATTGCATCACAGAGCCCCATTATTGCCTCATAGATCCCCATTATTGCGTCATAGAGCTCCGTTATTGCGTCATAGAACCCCCATTATTGCTTCTTAGAGCCCCATTATTGCTTCTTATAGCCCCATTATAACCTCATAGATCTCATGATTGCATCACAGAGCCCCATTATTGCCTCATAGAGCCCTATTATCTCCTCAGAGAGCCCCTTTATAACCACGTAGATCCCCATTATTGCGTCATAGTCTCCCATTATTGCCTCATAGAGCCCCAGTATAGCCTCATAGAGCCCCATTATTACCTCATAGAGCCCCATTATTGCATCATAGATCCTCTTTATAACCACATAGAGCCCCATTATTGCATCACAGAGCCCCATTATTGCCCCATAGAGCCCCATTATTTCATCATAGGTACCCATTGTTGCCTCATAGATCCCCATTATTCCTTCATAGAGCCCCATTATTGCCTCATAGAGCCCATTATTTCGTCATAGAGCCGCATTATAGCCTCACAGAGCCCCATTATTGTCTCATAGAGCCCCATTATTGCCTCATAGAGCCCGATTATTGCTTCATAGTGCCCCATCATAGCCCCATAGAGCCCCAGTATTAGTATTTGATGAGAAAATGAACATGAGCCATCAGTGTGCGCGTGCAGGCAAGAAAGCCAACCTTATCCTGGACTGCATCAAAAGGAGCGTTACCAGCAGGTCAAAGGAGGTCATCCTGCCCCTCTACTCTTCTGTCGTGAGACCTCACCCGGAGCATTGTGTGCAGTTCTGCTGTCCTCAACATAAAAAGGACATGGAACTGTTGGAACAAGTCCAGAGGAGGGAAAGAGGGTGATCAGGGTGTGAAGCACCTCCCGTATGAAGACAGGCTGAGGAAGCTGGGGCTGTTCAGTCTGGAGAAGAGAAGGCTGCGCAGAGACCTCATAGCAGCCTTGCAGTATCTGAAAGGGGGCTATGGGGATGCTGTGGAGGGACTCTTCATTAGGGACTGTAGTGGCAGTACAAGAGGTAACAGGTTAAAACTGAAACCGGGGAAGATTAGATTGGATCTAAGGAGGAAATTGTTTCCTGTTAGGGTGGTGAGGCACTGGAATGGGTTGCCCAGGGAGGTTGTGAATGCTCCATCCCTGGCAGTGTTCAAGACCAGGTCGGACGAGGCCTTGGGTGATATGGTTTAGAGTGAGGTGTCCCTGCTCATGGCAGGGGGGTTGGAACTGGATGATCTTAAGGTCCTTTCCAACCTGAACCATTCTATGATTCTATGATTTTTCCATGACTCCACTATCACTCCTTATTGACTCCTCTATGACTACTCTATGACTCCTCTGACTACTCTATGACTCCTGTATGACTTTGCTATGACACTTCTATGACTCTATGACTTTATGACTCCTCTCCAACTCCTATATGACTCCTGTATGAATTCTCTTAGACTCCTCTATGACTCCTCTAAGACTCTATGACTCCTCTATGACAGTATGACTCCTCTCTGACTCCTCTATGTATCCTCTATGACCCCTCAGTGACCCCTCTTTGAATCCTCTATGACCCGTCTATGACTTCTCTATGAGTTCTCTATGACTCCCCTAAGACTCTTTTCGGACTCCTCTCTGACACATCTCAGACTCCTCTATGACTCCTCTATGACCCCTAATTGACTGCTCTTTAATCCTGTATGACTTCTCTATGACACTATAACACCTCTATGACTCCTCTATGACTCTTCTTTGACTCCTCTATGACTACTCTATGACTCTTCTATGACTGCTCTGACTGCTGTATGACTCCTCTATGACTCCTCTATGAGTTCTCTATGACTGCTGTTACTGCTCTGACTCCTCTATGACTCCGCTGTGACTCCTCTGACTCCTCTATGACTGCTCTGACTGCTCTGTGACTTCACCATGACTCCTCTATGACTCTTCTATGACTCCAATATGACTCTCCTATGACTCCTCTATAACTCTATGACTCCTCTATTACTCTCTATGACTCCTCCATGACACCTCTCTGATGTTTCTATGATGCCTTTATGACAGCTCTATGCTACCTCTGTGACTCTGCTATGATTCCTATGACCCTTCTATGACCCCTCTATGGCCCCTTCTATGACTCTTCTATGACTGATACTTGACTGCTCTATGACTCCTCTAGGTCACCTCTATGACTCTATGACACTATGACTCCTCTCCAACTCCTCTATGACTCTAGGACACTATGAGTCCTCTATGAATATTCTATGACTCCTATATGAGTCCTCTAAGACTCCCCTATGACTCCTCTGTGACTCTTCTATGACACCTCTATGAGTTCTGTATGACTCTTCTTTGTCTCCACTATGACTCCTCTGACTCCTCTATGACTCCTCTTTGACTCTTCTATGACACCTCTATGATGCCTCTATGACGCCTCTATGATGCCTCTAAGACTCCCCTATGACTCCTCTGTGACTCCTCTATGACACCTCTATGAGTTCTGTATGACTCTTCTTTGTCTCCACTATGACTCCTCTGACTCCTCTATGACTCCTCTTTGACTCTTCTATGACACCTCTATGATGCCTCTATGACACCTCTATGATGCCTCTAAGACTCCTCTATGACGCCTCTATGACCCCTATGACTCCTATGACTCCTCTAGGAGCCCTCTAGGAGCCCTCTATGACTCCTCCAATATGACACCTCTATGACGCTTCTATGATGACTCTGTGCCCTGTCTATGACTCCGGTATGAGTGCTGTACGTCCCCACTATGATTCATCTATGACTCCTCTATGACCTCACTATGAACCCTCTATGACTCCTCTAAGACTTTTCTATGACTCCTCTATGATACCCCTATGACTCCTACATGACTCCTCTATGACGCCTCCATGACTCTTCTATGAATTCTCTATGACTCCTCTAGACTTTATGACACAATTGCTCCTCTATGACTCCCCTATGACTTGCCTAGGACTCCTCTATGACTCCTCTATTACTCCTCTATGACTCAGCTATGACTCTTTTATGAATCCTCCATGACTCCTCCATGACTCCTCTATGACCGCTCTATGACCCCTCTATGACTGGTCTATGAACTCTATATGACTCCTCTATGACTTCTCTATGACTCCTCTAGGTCTCCACTATGATTCCTCTGACTCCTCTATGACACCTCAGACTCCTCTATGATTCCTCTATGACTTTTCTATGACTCCTCTATGACTCCTCTATGACTATATGACACCAGAGTAACTCGATGACTTCTATATGACTCCTCCATGACTCCTCCATGACTCCTCCAGGAATCCACCATGACAGCTATACCACTCCTCTATGACTCCACTATGACTCCTCCATGAGTCCTCCATGAATCCTTCAGGACTCCTCCATGACTCCTGCATGACTCCTTGTCCTTGGGTTCAGCAGTAGCAGTCATTTTTCTCCTTCTTGGTAGCTGGTGCAGTGCAGTGTTTTGACTTTCGGCTTGGGAACAGAGCTGATAACAAGGATGTTTTGGTTTGGCCAAGGACTTTGTGAGCCTCATGCTCTGCCAGGGAGGAGGGGAAGCCAGGAGGAGGCAGAGACAGGACACCTGACCCAAACTGACCAAAGAGGTATTCCATACCACAGCACGTCATGCCCAGGATGTAACTGGGAGTTAGCTGGAAGGGCTGGGGGACTGCAGGGTTGGAGGAGGTATCGGTCGGTGCTTGGTCGGGCTGGGGGGGCGAGTTATCAGTTGGCTGGTGGTGAGGTGATGTATTCTCTTCCCTTGTTATTTCCTTTATCATTATTATTATTGGTGGTAGCAGTAGTGATTTGTGTTATACCTTAGTTACTAAACTGTTCATATCTCAACCTGTGCGAGTTGTATTCTTTTCGATTCTCCTCTCCGTCCCTCCGGGAGTAGGGGGAGGGAAAGAAGGGGGGGAAGTGAGTGAACGAGTTACCTGACTGGGTTTAAACCACGACACCAGTCATTGGGAACTTCCCCTGACTGCCAGGATTTCTCAAATATGACGGCCAGCGACTTCGCAACTTCATTCGCCAGCTCCTTCAGGACCCGCGGGTGGATCTCACATGGACTTGTGCACATTCAGATTTTTAAGATGGTCTCGAACCAGTCCCTCTCCTACAAGACAAAACCAGCCCAAAACGACCTTGTAATGCTTCTGCTATGGGATACAGGGTCAGAGCCTCAAAACAGCCTCTAACCACGCCAAAAACACGCAAAAACCAGGTCAAAACACACAAAGTAAAGCCCAAAACACGCCAAAACCACCCCAAAATCACCTTGTCCTGCTTCTGCTGTGGGATACAGGGTCAGAGCCCAAAAAGAAACACAAAACAGGCCAAAAAAACCTCCCAAAACACCCCAAACCCACCTTGTTCTGCTTCTGCTATGGGATACAGGGTCAGAGCCCCGAAACAGCCCCAAAACAGGAGAAAAACAGAAGAAAATCACCCATAACCAGCCCCAAAACACCCCCAAACCAACCCAAAGCCACCTTGTTTTGCTTCTCCTATGGGATACAGGGTCAGAGCCCCCAAAATGGCCAAAACCAAACCAAAACACCCAAAAAATAGCCCAAAACCAACTTCTCCTGCTTCTGCTATGAGATACAGGGTCAGAGCCCCAAAACAGACCTAAAACAGGACAAAAAAAAAAAACAAACCCCTCAAAACAGCCCCAAAACACCTCAAAACCAACTTGTCCCTCTTCTCCTATGGGATACAGGGTCAGAGAGCCAAAACAGATTCAAAAGAGGCCAAAAACAACCCAAAACACCCCAAAACCAGCCCAAACCCACCTTGTCTTGCTTCTGCTATGGGATACAGGGTCAGAGCCCCAAAATAAACCCCAAACCAACCCAAAACACCCCAAAAAACGCCAAAAACCACCTTGTCCTGCTTCTGCTATGAGATACAGGGTCAGAGCCCCAAAACAGACCCAAAACCACCTTGTCCTGCTTCTCCTGTGGGATACAGGGTCAGAGCCTCAAAATAGCCCCAAAACTGGCCAAAACCAGGTGAAAACCAGGCCTAAAACCCCCAAGTAAACCCCAAAACAGGCCAAAACCACCCCAAAATCTCGTCCTGCTTCTTCTGTGGGATACAGGGTCAGAGCCCCAGAACAGGCCAAAACCAGGCCAAAAACACTCCAAAACCCCCAAAACAGGCCCAAAACACCTCAAAACCACAATGTCCTGCTTCTCCTATGGGATACAGGGTCAGAGCCCCAAAACAGACCCAAAACCGGCCAAACACAACCCCCAAAACACCCGAAAAAACAGCCCAAAACCGCCTTCTCCTGCTTCTGCTATTGGATAGAAGGTCAGAGCCCCAGAACAGCCCCAAAACACCCAAAAAACAGGACAAAACCAGCCCAAAATCACCTTGTCCTGCTTCTCCTGTGGGATACAGGGTCAGAGCCCCAAAACAGACCCAAAACAGGCCAAAAACACACCCCAAATCACACAAAAACACCCCTAAAACGGCCCAAACCTACCCCAAAACCACCTTCTCCTGCTTCTGCTATATGATACAGGGTCAGAGCCCCAAAACAGCCCCAAAACATGCCAAAAACAGTCAAAAACCCCCAAAACAGCCCCAAAACACCCCAAGCCACATTGTCCTGCTTCTGCTATGGCATACAGGGTCAGAGCCGCAAAACAGATCCAAAACAGCCCCAAAACAGACCAAAAACAGGTGAAAAACAGGCCAAAACACCCAAAGCAAACCGGAAACTGACCAAAACCACCCCAAAATAACCTTGTACTGCTTTTCCTATGGGACACATTTCAGAGCCCCAAAACAGACCAAAAACAGGCCAGAAACAACCCAAAACCCAGCCCAAAACCACCTTGCCCTGCTTCTCCTATGGGATACAAGGTCAGAGCCGCAAAACAGATCCAAAACAGCCCCAAAACAGAACAAAACCAGGCGAAAAACAGGCCAAAACACCCAAAGCAAACCAGAAACTGACCAAAAACACCCCAAAATAACCTTGTCATGCTTCTCCTATGGGACACAGGTCAGAGCCCCAAAACAGACCAAAAACAGAACAAAACCACCCCAAAACCACTTTGTCCTGCTTCTCCTATGGGATACAGGGTCAGAGCCCCAAAACACCCCAAAAACAGCCCCAAAACACCCCAAAAGCAGCCCAAAACCACCTTGTCCTGCTTCTCCTGTGGGATACAGGGTCAGAGCCCCAAAACAGACCCAACACAGTACAAAAACACCCCAAAACACCCCCAAACCACCCCAAAACCACCTTGCCCTGCTTCTCCTATGGGATACAGGGTCAGACTCTGAGAACAGCACCAAAACAGGCCAAAACCAGGCCAAAACCAAATAAAACACGCACAAAACAGTCCCAAAACAACACAAACCCAGCCCAAAACCACCTTGTCCAGCTTCTCCTTTGGGATACAGGGTCAGAACCCAAAAAAAGACGCAAAACAGGCCAAAAACAACACAGAACACCCCAAAACCCACCCCCAAAAAAAACTTGTTCTGCTTCTCCTATAGGATGCAGGGTCAGAGACCCAAAACAGACCAAAACCAGCCCCAAAACAGGCCCAAAACAGGTGAAAACCAGCCCAAAACACGCAAAGCAAAGCCCAAAACAGGCCAAAACCACCCCAAAATCACCTTGTCCTGCTTCTCCTGTGGGATACAGGGTCAGAGCCCCAAAACAGACCCAAAAGAGGCCAAAAACATCCCAAAACACCCCAAAACCCACCCCAAAAATAACCTTGTCCTGCTTCTCCTATGAGATACAGGGTCAGAGCCCCAAAGCACCTTAAAAACAGGACAAAACCCACCCCAAAACCACCTTGTCCTGCTTCTCCTGTGGGATACAGGGTCAGAGCCCCAAAACAGACCCAAAACAGGCCAAAAACAACCTAAAACACCCCCAAAACAGCCCCAAACCATCTTGTCCTGCTTCTCCTAGGGGACATGGGGTCAGAGCCCCAAAAGAGCCTTAAAACAGCCAAAAACCACCCCAAAACCCCGAAAACTACCCCCAAACCACCTTGTCCTGCTTCTCCTATGGGTGGCACCCAGTGAGTACCCAAAACAGCCCCAAATCACCCCAACCCCCCCCAAAATGGTACCTTCTGGAGGTCGCTGTGGAGCTGCTTTAGCCTGGCCTCGAGCTGCGACAACTTCTGGGGTAGGTCCAAGGCTGGGAGGGAGCTGGGGGGGGGGGGGGGGGGGGTGGGGGGGTGGAGGGCAATGGGAGGGGGGGAATGGGGTGTCCGCATATTGGGGGGGGGATCCCAGACCCACATGTGGGGGTCCCAGCTCCACATACAAGGGGGACAGGGGGGATCTCCATATGGGGGGGTCCCTGTACCTGATGGGGGGGGGGGGCAGCGGCCTCTCCAGGGGTGGGGGCTCAGCACCGGCTCCTTGAGGGAGAACAGGGACACGGCCCTTTGCACTGGGGGGGTGGCACTTCAGCACCCCAAAACCAGCCCAAACCAGCCTAAAATACCCCAAAACCAGACCAAAACAACCATAATACCCCAAAACCAGCCCAAAACAACCAAAGTACCCAAAAACCAGCCCAAAACAGCCCAAAATACCCCCAAAGCCAGCCCCAAATCCCCCAAACCACCCCAAAACAGCCAAAATACCCCCAAACCAGCCCAAAATACCCCAAAACCAGCTCAAAACACCCCAAAATACCCCCAAAATAGCCCAAGACAGCCAAAATACCCCAAAACCAGCCCAAAACACCCCCAAATACCCCAAAACCAGCCCAAAACAGCCCAAAACACTCCGAAGCACCCCTACAACACCCCGAAACACCTCCAAACCAGCCCAAAATACCTGCAAAACACCCCAAAACACCCCAAAACATCTCAAAACACCCACAAAGCAAACATCCCAAACCCAACCCAAAACCACCCCAAAACACCCCCGAAACAGCTCAAAACACCCCAAAACCAGCCCAACCCCACTCCACAACAGGTTAACACCCCCAAAACACCCTGAAACAACCCCAAACTCCTTCAAAACACCATGAATCACCCAAAAACACCCCTAAAAGAACCCAAACCACCCAAAGCAGCCCAAAGCACCCTGAAAACCAGGCCAAAACAGCCCCTAAACTGATGAAAGAACCTGTTTGTAATAGATTTGGGTTTGGACCCTATGAGGGTTTCAATGCCTCTGTGCTGCTCTTGACAATGGGGTTTCAGCATTACAGATGGGAAACTGATAGGAGATGGGGCTTATGGGATCTACATGCATGCTGTGAGGCTCCGGGGGGGGGGGGGGGGAATTGTAAACTGTAAATCAAAACCACGGTTAATTGCAAGCTGTAGATTGGGAGCTCTCTGTTGAGAGCAAGATGGAGCTGGTTCTTCAAGGCAATGCAGTGCAGTCCCTCTCCAGAATCCTTGTAACCCCCTTCAGGCACTGGAAGCTGCTCGGAGGTCTCTTCTCCAGCCCCAGTGTTCTCAGCCTGGCTCTCAGCAGCTTCCTTCAAGGGGCTTCCATCACCTGCAGCAGCTCTCCTGATGTAGCACCCTCCATGGCCACAACAGACCCATGGGGCCTGATGCCCACCCCACAGCTCTGCCACTCCCCCGGCCCCACAGCTTCCACGTCCTCGCATGAGGGTACTGCTTCACCTCAATCCCAGGCATCTCCATCACTCCCAACATTCCCACTGCCCCCAAGAGCCCTGAGACCCTCGAAGCATCCCATAACCCATCTGGTAATCAGAAACCCACCCCGCCCCAGCCGTCTCCATCCATCCCAGTGGCGCTAAGCCACCCCAAAACTACATGGTATCCCAAACCCCAACCAACCCCAGGCATCTCCATCCCTTCCAATCCCCTAAATGGTACCCCTAAACCATTCCAAAATCCACTTTGTACCCCAAATCCAAACAACACAAGGCATCTCCAACCTAGATGGGAAACTAATAGGAGATGAGACTTATGGGATCGACATGTATCCATTCATCCATTCATCCATCATCCATCACCCATCCATCCATCCATCCATCCATCCATCATTCATCTTCCATCATCCATCATCCTTTCATTCATCCATCATCCATCCATCCATCACCCATCTTCCATTCATCATCCATCCTTCCATCATCAATCATCCATCCATCACCAGTCTATCATCCATCCATCCATCCATCCATCCATCCATCCATCCATCCATCCATCCATCCATCCATCATCCATCCATCCATCCATCCATCCATCCATCCATCATCATCCATCCATCCATCCATCCATCCATCCATCCATCCATCCATCCCATCCATCCATCATCCATCCATCCATCCATCCATCCATCCATCCATCCATCCATCATCCATCCATCCATCCAGCATCCTATTCATCCATCCATCATCCATCTTCCATCCATCATCCATCCATCCATCCATCATCCATCATCCATCCATCCATCCATCCATCCATCCATCCATCCATCCATCCATCCATCATCCATCCATCCATCCATCCATCCATCCATCCATCCATCCATCCATCCATCCATCCATCCATCCATCCATCCATCCATCCATCCATCCCTGGTCCACCCCTGGTCCATGGCTCCCCCTGTTCCCCCCACAGAAGACTCCCCCGGGTGATTTCCCCCATGAGCCATCCCATCGCACAGAGGAAAGAATCCTTTAATGTGAGACTATGGTGGGAAAGGGACCTTGCATGCAGGTAAGATTCATTCCCATTGGACGTGCAGGGGTATGGGAACAAGGCACTGGAATGTGTTGCCCATCAAGGTTGTGAATGCTCCATCCCTGTCAGTGTTGAAGGCCAGGTTGGATGGAGCCTTGGGTGACACGGTTTAGTGTGAGGTGTCCCTGCCCATGGCAGGGGGTTGGAACTGAGTGAGGGCCCCATCTTCTCTGCAGCTTCTGATAGTGGCTGACAGCGGGCCACCAAGTGCCCCGTGCTTATGGGGCTGCTCTGCTCCCCTAGCACCATGGATGCAGGTGGCTTCCTGCATGCAAGCCCATGGCTGCCCTCCCATCAGATGAAGCCTGCGAGCGAGCGCTGCAGGTACGTGCTGAGGCAAAGGGGCAGCCCCGTCGGTCAGCCCCCAAGGAGCTGAGCCTAACTCTGCTGCATCCCCATCCCTGCATGCTGCAGCTGCTCCCCCATTAACAGTGTCCATCAAAGAATGGGGCTTCCCATGGCAAAGGGGCTGGAGGCTCCTCCGCTGCCAAGGTCCACCTGGAAATGCACAAGAGCAAGCTCTGGGGCTGCTTGCAGGGATGGATCCATCAAAGCACAGGAAATGCAGGAAGATGCTCAACCTCTCCTGCTCACATTCCCGCTTTAGGGCAACGCAGCTCCCAAAGCTGCCTTGCTGTGACATCACCCATCACGTATGACGTCACAAAGCACCGGCGCTTACGTAACGCAGCCGGGTATAAAAGCAGGCCCGTCGCTGTGTCTGGGTCAGGAGGGAAGAGCTCTGCGAGCGGTTGGGTGTCATGTCCATTTGATGTCATTTTGTGCCGTACGGTGCCGTACTGTTACGTACCGTACCGTGCCCTACCGTGCTGCGCCATTCCGTACCCTGCCCTACCGTTTCGTGCCGTGCCGTACCATTCCGTGCCGTACCGTACCATGTAATTTCATTTCATTTCATTTCATTTCATTTCATTTCATGTCCATTTGATGTCATTTTGTGCCATACAGTGCCGTTCTGTACCGTACTGTGCCGTACCGTGCCGCGCCATACCGTACCATGCCCTACCGTTTTGTATCGTGTCGTGCCGTTCCGTACTGTACCGTACCATATAATTTAATTATATGTAATTTCCTTTCCTTTCCATTTGATGTCATTTTGTGCCGCACGGTGCAGTACTGTTGCGTACCGTACTGTGCTGTTCAGTGCCGCGCGATACCGTACCCTGCCCTACTGTTTTGTACCGTGCCGTACCGTTCCGTGCCGTACCATACCATGTCATTTCATTTCATTTCATTTCATTTCATTTCATTTCATTTCATTTCATTTCATTTCCATTTCATGTCATTTTGTGCCGTACGGTGCCGTACCGTTGCGTACTGTACTGTGCCGTACCGTGCCGTGCCATACCGTACCATGCCCTACCGTTTCGTACCATGTCGTACCGTTCCGTACTGTACCGTACCATATAATTTAATTATATGTAATTTCCTTTCCTTTCCTGTCCATTTGATGTCATTTTGTGACGTACGGTGCAGTACCGTTGCGTAGTGTACTGTGCCGTTCCGTGCCGCGCGATACCGTACCATGCCCTACTGTTTCGTACTGTGCCGTAACGTTCCGTGCCGTACCGTACCATGTCATTTCATTTCATTTCATTTCATTTCATTTCATTTCATTTCATGCCGTACCGTTGCGTACTGTACTGTGCCGTACCGTGCCGCGCGATACTGTACCATGCCCTACCGTTTCGTACCATGCTGTACCGTTCCGTACCGTACCGTACCATACCATATAATTTAATTATATGTAATTTCATTTCATTTCATTTCATTTCATTTCATTTCATTTCATGTCCATTTGATGTCATTTTGTGCCGTACGGTGCCGTACCGTTGCGTACTGTACTGTGCTGTACCGTGCCGTGCCATTTCATACCATTACCGTTTCATTTCATGTCGTACCGTTCCGTTCCATGTACCGTACCATATAATTTAATTATATGTAATTTCCTTTCCTTTCCTTTCATTTCCATTTGATGTCATTTTGTGCCGCACGGTGCAGTACCGTTGCGTACCGTACTGTGCTGTTCAGTGCCGCGCGATACCGTACCCTGCCCTACTGTTTTGTACCGTGCCGTACCGTTCCGTGCCGTACCGTACCATGTCATTTCATTTCATTTAATTTCATTTCATTTCATGTCCATTTCATGTCATTTTGTGCCGTACAGTGCCGTACCGTTGCGTACTGTACTGTGCTGTACCGTGCCGTGCCATACCGTACCATGCCCTACCGTTTCGTACCATGTCGTACCGTTCCGTACTGTACCGTACCATATAATTTAATTATATGTAATTTCCTTTCCTTTCCTTTCCTGTCCATTTGATGTCATTTTGTGCCGTACGGTGCAGTACCGTTGCGTACTGTACTGTGCCGTTCCGTGCCGCGCGATACCATACCATGCCCTACTGTTTCGTGCTGTGCCGTAACGTTCATTTCATTTCATTTCATTTCATTTCATGCCGTACCGTTGCGTACTGTACTGTGCCGTACCGTGCCGCGCGATACTGTACCATGCCCTACCGCTTCGTACCATGCTGTACCGTTCCGTACCGTACCATACCATATAATTTAATTATATGTAATTTCATTTCATTTCATTTCATTTCATTTCATTTCATGTCCATTTGATGTCATTTTGTGCCGTACGGTGCCGTACCGTTGCGTACTGTACTGTGCTGTACCGTGCCGTGCCATACCGTACCATGCCCTACCGTTTCGTACCATGTCGTACCGTTCCGTACTGTACCGTACCATATAATTTAATTATATGTAATTTCCTTTCCTTTCCTTTCATTTCCATTTGATGTCATTTTGTGCCGCACGGTGCAGTACCGTTGCGTACCGTACTGTGCTGTTCAGTGCCGCGCGATACCGTACCCTGCCCTACTGTTTTGTACCGTGCCGTACCGTTCCGTGCCGTACCGTACCATGTCATTTCATTTCATTTAATTTCATTTCATTTCATGTCCATTTCATGTCATTTTGTGCCGTACGGTGCTGTACCGTTGCGTACTGTACTGTGCTGTACCGTGCCGTGCCATACCGTACCATGCCCTACCGTTTCGTACCATGTCGTACCGTTCCGTACTGTACCGTACCATATAATTTAATTATATGTAATTTCCTTTCCTTTCCTTTCCTTTCCTTTCCTTTCCTGTCCATTTGATGTCATTTTGTGCCGTACGGTGCAGTACCGTTGCGTACTGTACTGTGCCGTTCCGTGCCGCGCGATACCATACCATGCCCTACTGTTTCGTGCTGTGCCGTAACGTTCATTTCATTTCATTTCATTTCATGCCGTACCGTTGCGTACTGTACTGTGCCGTACCGTGCCGTGCGATACTGTGCCATGCCCTACCGCTTCGTACCATGCTGTACCGTTCCGTACCATACCGTACCATACCATATAATTTAATTATATGTAATTTCATTTCATTTCATTTCATTTCATTTCATTTCATGTCCATTTGATGTCATTTTGTGCCGTATGGTGCCGTACCGTTCCGTGCCGTACCGTACCATGTCATGTCATTTCATTTCATTTCAGTTCAGTTCAGTTCAGTTCAGTTCAGTTCAGTTCAGTTCAGTTCATGTCCATTTGATTTCTTTTTCTGCCATACCGTGCCGTACCGTTGCGTACCAGACCATGCTCTACCGTGCCGCGCGATACCGTACCATGCCCTACCGTTTCGTACCGTGCCGTGCCGTTCCGTGCCGTGCCGTACCGTACCATGTCATTTCCTTTCCTTTCATTTCATTTCATTTCATTTCATTTCATTTCATTTCATTTCATTTCATTTCGTGCCGTACCATTCTGTAGTGTACTGTGCCGTACCGTGTCGCGTGATACCGTACCATGCCCTACCGTTTCGTACCATGCCATACCGTTCCGGACGGTACTGTACCATATCATTTAATTATATGTAATTTCATTTCCTTTCATTTCATTTCATTTCACTTCATTTCATTTCATTTCCGTTTGATGCCATTTTGTGTTGTACGGTGCCGTACCGTTACGTACCGTACCGTGCCCTACTGTGCCGCACCATTCCGTACCCTGCCCTACCGTTTCATACCTTGCCGTACCATTCCGTGCCGTACTGTACCATGACATTTCATTTCATTTCATTTCATTTCATTTCATTTCATGTCCATTTGATGTCATTTTGTGCCATACAGTGCCGTTCTGTACCGTACTGTGCCGTACCGTTCCACGCCATACTGTACCATGCCCTACCGTTTTGTATTCTGTCGTGCCGTTCCGTACTGTACCGCTCCATATAATTTAATTATTTGTAATTTCATTTCCTTTCGTTTCCTTTCATTTCATTTCCATTTGATGTCATTTTGTGCCGTACGGTGCCGTACCATTGCGTACTGTACTGTGCTGTTCCATGCCGTGCGATACCATACCCTGCCCTACCGTTTTGTACCGTGCCGTACCGTTCCGTGCTGTACTGTACCATGTCATTTAATTTCATTTCATTTTGTGCCGTACGGTGCAGTACCGTTGCGTAGTGTACTGTGCCGTTCCGTGCCGCGCGATACCGTACCATGCCCTACTGTTTCGTGCCGTGCCGTACCGTTCCGTGCTGTACTGTACCATGTTATTTCATTTCATTTCATGCCGTACCGTTGCGTACTGTACTGTGCCGTACCGTGCCGGGCGATACCGTACCATGCCCTGCCGTTTTGTACCATGCTGTACCGTTCCGTACCGTACCATACCATATAATTTAATTATATGTAATTTCATTTCATTTCATGTCCATTTGATATCATTTTGTGCCGTACGGTGCCGTACCGTTGCGTGCTGTACCGTGCCCTACCATGCCGCGCCTTACCGTACCATGCCCTACCGTTTCATATGGTGCTGTACCGTTCCGTGCCGTACCGTAACATATAATTTAATTATATGTAATTTCATTTCATTTCATTTCATTTCATTTCATGTCCATTTGATTTCTTTTTGTGCCATACCGTGCCGTACCGTTGCGTACCAGACCATGCTCTACCGTGCCGTGCGATACCGTACCATGCCCTACCGTTTTGTGCCGTTCTGTGCCGTGCTGTACCGTACCATGTCATTTCATTTCATTTCATTTCATGTCTTTTCATGTCATTTTGTGCCGTACCGTTCTGTAGTGTACTGTGCCGTACCGTGCCGCTCGATACCGTACCATGCCCTACCATTTCGTACCATGCCATACCGTTCCGTACGGTACCGTACCATATAATTTAATTATATGTAATTTCCTTTCCTTTCCTTTCCTTTCCTTTCCTTTCATTTCCATTTGATGCCATTTTGTGTTGTACGGTGCCGTACCGTTACGTACCGTACCGTGCCCTACTGTGCCGCACCATTCCGTACCCTGCCCTACCATTTCATACCGTGCCGTACCGTTCCGTGCCGTGCTGTACCATGACATTTCATTTCATTTCATTTCATGTCCATTTGATGTCATTTTGTGCCGTACTGTGCCGTACCATTGCGTACTGTACTGTGCCGTACCGTGCCGCGCCATACCGCACCATGCCCTACCGTTCCGTACCGTACCATACCATATAATTTATTTATATGTAATTTCCTTTCCTTTCCTTTCCTTTCCTTTCCTTTCCTTTCCTTTCCTTTCCTTTCCTTTCCTGTCCATTTGATGTCATTTTGTGCCGTATGGTGCAGTACCGTTGCGTACTGTACTGTGCCGTTCCGTGCCGCGCGATACCATACCATGCCCTACTGTTTCGTACTGTGCCGTACCGTTCCGTGCCGTACCGTACCATGTCATGTCATTTCATTTCATTTCATTTCATTTCATTTCATTTCATTTCATTTCATTTCATGTCGTACCGTTGCGTACTTTACTGTGCCGTACTGGGCCGTGCGATACTGTACCATGCCCTACCGTTTCGTACCATGCTGTACCGTTCCGTACCGTACCATACCATATAATTTAATTATATGTAATTTCATTTCATTTCATTTCATTTCATTTCATGTCCATTTGATGTCATTTTGTGCCATACCGTTGCGTATCTGACCATGCTCTACCGTGCCGCGCGATACCGTACCATGCCCTACCGTTTCGTACCGTGCCGTACCGTACCATGTAATTTCATTTCATTTCATTTTATTTCACTTCATTTCATTTCATTTCATTTCATTTCATTTCATTTCATTTCATTTCATTTCATGTCCATTTGATTTCTTTTTGTGCCATACCGTGCCGTACTGTTGCGTACCAGACCATGCTCTACCGTGCCGCACTATACCGTACCATGCCCTACCTTTTCGTACCGTGCCGTACCGTACCATGTAATTTCATTTCATTTCATTTCATTTCATTTCCATTTCATTTCATTTCCATTTCATTTCATGTCCATTTGATTTCTTTTTGTGCCATACCATGCCGTACCTTTGCGCACCAGACCATGCTCTACCGTGCCGCGCGATACCATACCATGCCCTACCATTTCGTACCATGCAATACTGTTCTGTACGGTACCATGCCATATAATTTAATTATATGTAATTTCATTTCATTTCATTTCATTTCCATTTGATGCCATTTTGTGTTGTACGGTGCCGTAACGTTACGTACCGTACCGTGCCCTACTGTGCCGCACCATTCTGTACCCTGCCCTACTGTTTCATACCTTGCCGTACCGTTCCGTGCCGTACTGTACCATGACATTTCATTTCATTTCATTTCATTTCATTTCATTTCATTTCATTTCATTTCATGTCATTTGATGTCATTTTGTGCCATACAGTGCTGTTCTGTACCGTACTGTGCCGTACTGTGCCCCGCCATACCGTACCATGCCCTACCATTTTGTATCATGTCGTGCCGTTCCGTACTGTACCGTACCATATAATTTAATTATTTGTAATTTCATTTCCTTTCCTTTCATTTCCTTTCCTGTCCGTTTGATGTCATTTTGTGCTGTACGGTGCCGTACCGTTTCATACCGTACTGTGCTGTTCCGTGCCGCGCGATACCGTACCCTGCCCTACCGTTTTGTACCGTGCCGTACCGTTCCATGCCGTACCGTACCATGTCATTTCATTTCATTTCATTTCATTTCATTTCATTTCATTTCACGTCATTTTGTGCCGTACGGTGCCGTACCGTTGCATACTGTACTGTGCCGTACCGTGCCGTGCCATACCGTACCATGCCCTACCGTTTCGTACCATGTCGTACCGTTCCGTACTGTACCGTACCATATAATTTAATTATATGTAATTTCCTTTCCTTTCCTTTCCTTTCCTTTCCTTTCCTTTCCTTTCCTTTCCTTTCCTTTCCTTTCCATTTAGTGTCATTTTGTGCCGTACGGTGCAGTACCGTTGTGTAGTGTACTGTGCCGTTCCGTGCCGCGCGATACCGTAGCATGCCCTACTGTTTCGTACTGTGCCATACCGTTCCGTGCCGTACCGTACCATGTCATTTCATTTCATTTCGTTTCATTTCATTTCATTTCATTTCATGCCGTACCGTTGCGTACTGTACTGTGCCCTACCGTGCCGCGCGATACCGTACCATGCCCTACTCTTTCGTACTGTGCCATACCGTTCCGTGCCGTACCGTACCATATAATTTCATTTCATTTCATTTCATTTCATTTCATGTCCATTTGATGTCATTTTGTGCCGTACCGTTCCATAGTGTCCTGTGGTGTACCATGCCGCGCGATACCGTACCATGCCCTACCGTTTCGTACCATGCCATACCGTTCTGTACGGTACCCTACCTTATAATTTAATAATATGTAATTTCATTTCATTTCATTTCATTTCCATTTGATGCCATTTTGTGTTGTACGGTGCCGTAACGTTACGTACCGTACCGTGCCCTACTGTGCCGCACCATTCCGTACCCTGCCGTACCTTTTCATACCTTGCCATACCGTTCCGTGCCATACTGTACTATGACATTTCATTTCATTTCATTTCATTTCATTTCATTTCATTTCATGTCCATTTGATGTCATTTTGTGCCATACAGTGCCGTTCTGTACCGTCCTGTGCCGTACTGTGCCGCGCCATACCGTACCATGCCCTACCATTTTGTATCGTGTCGTCCATTCCGTACTGTACCGTACCATATGATTTAATTATATGTAATTTCATTTCCTTTCCTTTCCTTTCATTTCCATTTGATGTCATTTTGTGCCGTACGGTGCCGTATCGTTGCGTACCGTACTGTGCTGTTCAGTGCCGCGCGACACCGTACCCTGCCCTACCGTTTTGTACCGTGCCGTACAGTTCCGTGCTGTACCGTACCATGTCATTTCATTTAATTTCATTTCATTTAATTTCTTTTCATTTCATTTCATTTCGTTTCCATTTGATGTCATTTTGTGCCGTACGGTGAAGTACCGTTGTGTAGTGTACTGTGCCGTTCAGTGCCGCGCGATACCGTACCATGCCCTACTGTTTCGTACCGTGCCGTACTGTTCCGTGCTGTGCTGTACCATGTCATTTCATTTCATTTCATTTTATGCCGTACCATTGCGTACTCTACTGTGCCGTACCGTGCCGCGCGATACCGTACCATGCCCTAGTGTTTCGTACTGTGCCGTACCGTTCCGTGCCGTACCGTACCATGTCATTTCATTTCATTTCATTTCATTTCATTTCATTTCATTTCATGCCATACCGTTGCGTACTGTACTGTTCTGTTCCGTACCGTGCCGTGCGATACTGTACCATGCCCTACCGTTTCGTACCATGCCATACCGTTCCGTACGGTACCGTACCATATAATTTAATTATATGTAATTTCCTTTCCTTTCCTTTCATTTCCATTTGATGCCATTTTGTGTTGTACGGTGCCATACCATTACGTACCGTACCGTGCCGTACCATGCCGCGCGATATCGTACCATGCCCTAGTGTTTCGTACTGTGCCGTACCGTTCCGTGCCGTACCGTACCATGTCATTTCATTTCATTTCATTTCATTTCATTTCATGCCATACCGTTGCGTACTGTACTGTGCCGTACCGTGCCGTGCGATACTGTACCATGCCCTACCGTTTCGTACCATGCCATACCATTCCGTACGGTACCGTACCATATAATTTAATTATATGTAATTTCCTTTCCTTTCCTTTCATTTCCATTTGATGCCATTTTGTGTTGTACGGTGCCGTACCGTTACGTACCATACCGTGCCCTACTGTGCCGCACCATTCCGTACCCTGCCCTACCCTTTCATACCGTGCCGTACCGTTCCGTGCCCTACTGTACCATGACATTTCATTTCATTTCATTTCATTTCATTTCATTTCATGTCCATTTGATGTCATTTTGTGCGGTACGGTGCCGTACCGTTGTGTACTGTACTGTGCCGTACCGTGCCGCGCCATACTGCACCATGCCCTACCGTTTCGTACCGTGTCATACCGTTCCGTACCGTACCATATAATTTAATTATATGTAATTTCCTTTCCTTTCATTTCATTTCATTTCATTTCATGTCCATTTGATGTCATTTTGTGCCGTACGGTGCAGTACCGTTGCATAGTGTACTCTGCCGTTTCATGCCGCGCGATACCGTACCATGCCATACTGTTTCATACTGTGCCGTACCGTTCCGTGCTGTACGTACCATGTCATTTCATTTCATTTCATTTCATGCCGTACCGTTGCGTACTCTACTGTGCCGTACCATGCCGTGCGATACTGTACCATGCCCTACCGTTTCGTACCATGCTGTACCGTTCCGTACCATACCATACCATAAAATTTAATTATATGTAATTTCATTTCATTTCATTTCATTTCATGTCCATTTGATGTCATTTTGTGCCGTACGGTGCCGTACCGTTGCGTGCCGTGCCGTACCATGTAATTTCATTTCATTTCATTTTATTTCATTTCATTTCATGTCCATTTGATTTCTTTTTGTGCCATACCGTGCCGTACCGTTGCGTACCAGACCATGCTCTACCGTGCCGCGCGATACCGTACCATGCCCTACCGTTTCGTACCGTGCCGTGCCGTGCCGTGCCGTACCGTACCATGTCATTTCATTTCATTTCATTTCATTTCATTTCATTTCATTTCATTTCCATTTGATGTCATTTTGTGCCGTACTGTTCCGTAGTGTACTGTGCCGTACCGTGCCGCGCGATACCGTACCATGCCCTAGCATTTTGTATCGTGTCGTGCCGTTCCGTACCGCTCCATATAATTTAATTATTTGTAATTTCCTTTCCTTTCATTTCATGTCCATTTGATGTCATTTTGTGCCGTACGGTGCAGTACCGTTGCGTAGTGTACTGTGCCGTTCTGTGCCGCGCGATACCGTACCATGCCCTACCCTTTCATACCGTGCCGTACCGTTCCGTGCTGAACTGTACCATGCCATTTCATTTCATTTCATTTCATTTCATTTCATTTCATTTCATGTCTATTTGATGTCATTTTGTGCTGTACGGTGCGTTACCGTTGCGTACTGTACTGTGCCGTGCCGTGCCGCGCCATACCTCACAATGCCCTACCGTTTCGTACCGTGTCGTACCGTTCCGTACCGTACCATACCATATAATTTAATTATATGTAATTTCCTTTCCTTTCCTTTCATTTCATTTCATTTCCATTTGATGTCATTTTGTGTCGTACGATGCCCTACCGTTGCATAGTGTACTGTGCCGTTCCATGCCGCGCGATACCGTACCATGCCCTACTGTTTCGTACTGTGCCATACCGTTCCGTGCCGTACCGTAACATGTCATTTCATATCATTTCATGCCGTACCGTTGCGTACTGTACTGTGCCGTACCGTGCGATACTGTACCATGCCCTACCGTTTCGTACCATGCTGTACTGTTCCGTACCGTACCATACCATATAATTTAACTATATGTAATTTCATTTCATTTCATTTCATTTCATTTCATGTCCATTTGATGTCATTTTGTGCCGTACGGTGCCGTACCTTTGCGTGCCGTGCCATACCATGTAATTAAATTTAATTTCATTTTATTTCATTTCACTTCATGTCCATTTGATTTCTTTTTGTGCCATACCGTGCCGTACCTTTTCGTACCAGACCATGCTCTACCGTGCCGTGCAATACTGTACCATGCCCTACCGTTTCGTACCATGCCATACCGTTCCGTATGGTACTGTACCATATAATTTAATTATATGTAATTTCCTTTCCTTTCATTTCATTTCATTTCATTTCATTTCCATTTGATGCCATTTTGTGTTGTACGGTGCCGTACCGTTACGTACCGTACCGTGCCGTACCATGCCGCGCGATACCGTACCATGCCCTAGTGTTTCGTACTGTGCTGTACCGTTCCGTGCCGTACCGTACCATGTCATTTCATTTCATTTCATTTCATTTCATTTCATGCCATACCGTTGTGTACTGTACTGTGCCGTACCGTGCCGTGCGATACTGTACCATGCCCTACCGTTTCGTACCATGCCATAGCATTCCGTACGGTACCGTACCATATAATTTAATTATATGTAATTTCCTTTCATTTCATTTCATTTCATTTCCTTTCCGTTTGATGCCATTTTGTGTTGTACGGTGCCGTACCGTTACGTACCGTACCGTGCCCTACTGTGCCGCACCATTCCGTACCCTGCCCTACCCTTTCATACCGTGCCGTACCATTCCGTGCAGTACTGTACCATGACATTTCATTTCATTTCATTTCATTTCATTTCATTTCATTTCATTTCATTTCATTTCATGTCCATTTGATGTCATTTTGTGCTGTACGGTGCGTTACCGTTGCGTACTGTACTGTGCCGTACCGTGCCACGCCATACTGCACCATGCCCTACCGTTTCGTACCGTGTCGTACCGTTCCGTACCGTACCATATAATTTAATTATATGTAATTTCCTTTCCTTTCATTTCATTTAATTTCATGTCCATTTGATGTCATTTTGTGCCGTACGGTGCAGTACCGTTGCATAGTGTACTGTGCCGTTCCACGCCGCGCGATACCATACCATGCCCTTGTGTTTCGTACTGTGCCGTACCGTTCCGTGCCGTACCGTACCATGTCATTTCATATCATTTCATTTCATGCCGTACCGTTGCATACTGTACTGTGCCCTACCGTGCCGTGCAATACTGTACCATGCCCTACCGTTTCGTACTATGCCATACCGTTCCGTACGGTACCTTGCCATATAATTTAATTATATGTAATTTCATTTCATTTCATTTCATTTCATTTCATTTCATTTCATTTCATGTCCATTTGATGTCATTTTGTGCCGTACGGTGCCGTACCGTTGCGTGCCGTGCCATACCATGTAATTTAATTTAATTTCATTTTATTTCATTTCATTTCATGTCCATTTGATTTCTTTTTGTGCCATACCGTGCCGTACCGTTGCGTACCAGACCATGCTCTACCGTGCCGAGCGATACCGTGCCATGCTCTACCGTTTCGTACCGTACCATGTCATTTCATTTCATTTCATTTCATTTCATTTCATTTCATTTCCATTTGATGTCATTTTGTGCCGTACCGTTCCATAGTGTACTGTGCCGTACCGTGCCGCGCGATACCGTACCATGCCCTACCATTTCGTACCGTGCCATACCGTTCCGTACGGTACCTTACCATATCATTTAATTATATGCAATTTCATTTCCTTTCCTTTAATTTCGTTTCATTTCATTTCCATTTGATGCCATTTTGTGTTGTATGGTGCCGTACCGTTACGTACCGTACCGTGCCCTACTGTGCCGCACCATTCCGTACCCTGCCCTACCATTTCATACAGTGCCGTACCGTTCCGTGCCATACTGTACCATGACATTTCATTTCATTTCATTTCATTTCATTTCATTTCATGTCCATTTGATGTCATTTTGTGCCATACAGTGCCGTTCTGTACCGTATTGTGCCGTACCGTGCCGCGCCTTGCCGTACCATGCCCTACCGTTTTGTATCGTGTCGTGCCGGTCTGTACTGTACCGCACCATATAATTTAATTATTTGTAATTTCATTTCCTTTCCTTTCATTTCCATTTGATGTCATTTAGTGCCGTACGGTGCCGTACCGTTGCATACCGTACTGTGCTGTTCTGTGCCGCGCGATACCGTACCCTGCCCTACCATTTTGTACCGTTCCGTGCCGTACCGTACCATGTCATTTCATTTCATTTCATTTCATTTCATTTCATTTCATTTCATTTCATTTCATGTCCATTTGATGTCATTTTGTGCCGTACGGTGCCGTAACGTTGTGTACTGTACTGTGCTGTACCGTGCCGCGCCATACTTCACCATGCCCTACCATTTCGTACCGTGTCGTACCGTTCCGTACCGTACCATACCATATAATTTAATTACATGTAATTTCCTTTCCTTTTCTTTCATTTCATTTCATTTCATTTCATGTCCATTTGATGTCATTTTGTGCCGTACGGTGCCGTACCGTTGCGTACTGTACTGTGCCGTACTGTGCCGCGCCATACCTCACCATGCCCTACCGTTTCGTACCGTGTCGTACCGTTCCGTACCGTACCGTACCATATAATTTAATTATATGTAATTTCCTTTCCTTTTCTTTCATTTCATTTCATTTCATTTCATGTCCATCTGATGTCATTTTGTGCCGTACGGTGCCGTACCGTTGCGTACTGTACTGTGCCGTACCGTGCCGCGCCATACTGCACCATGCCTTACTGTTTCGTACCGTGTCGTACCGTTCCATACCATACCGTAATATATAATTTAATTATATGTAATTTCCTTTCATTTCATTTCATTTCATTTCATGTCCATTTGATGTAAATTTGTGCCGTACGGTGCAGTAACGTTGCGTAGTGTCCTGTGCCGTTCCGTGCCGTGCGATACCATACCATGCCATACTGTTTCATACTGTGCCGTACCGTAACATGTCATTTAATTTAATTTCGTTTCATTTCATTTCATGCCGTACCGTTGCGTACTGTACTGTGCCGTACCATGCCGTGCGATACGGCACCATGCCCTACCGTTTTGTACCATGCTGTACCGTTCCGTACCGTACCATACCATATAATTTAATTATATGTAATTTCATTTCATTTCATTTCATTTCATTTCATTTCATTTCATGTCCATTTCATGTCATTTTGTGCTATACGGTGCCGAACCGTTCCGTGCTGTACCGTACCATGTCATTTCATTTCATTTCATTTCATGCCGTACCGTTGCGTACTGTACTGTGCCGTACCGTGCCGCGCGATACTGTACCATGCCCTACCGTTTCGTACCATGCTGTACCGTTCCGTACCGTACCATACCATATAATTTAATTATATGTAATTTCATTTCATTTCATTTCATTTCATTTCATTTCATTTCATTTGATGCCATTTTGTGTTGTACGGTGCCGTACCGTTACGTACCGCACCGTGCCCTACTGTGCCGTACCCAGCCCTACCGTTTCATACAGTGCCGTACCGTTCCGTGCCATACTGTACCATGACATTTCATTTCATTTCATTTCATTTCATTTCATGTCCATTTGATGTCATTTTGTGCCATACAGTGCCATTGTGTACCGTACTGTGCCGTACTGTGCTGCGCTATACCGTACCATGCCCTACCATTTCGTACCGTGCCGTACCGTTCCGTGCCGTTCTGTACCGTACCGTACCATATAATTTAATTATATGTAATTTCCTTTCCTTTCATTTCATTTCATTTCATGTCCATTTGATGTCATTTTGTGCCGTACGGTGCCGTACCGTTGCGTACTGTACTGTGCCGTACCATGCCGCGCTATACTTTACCATGCCCTACCGTTTCGTACCGTGTCGTACCGTTCCATACCGTACCATATAATTTAATTATATGTAATTTCCTTTCCTTTCATTTCTTTTCATTTCATTTTGTGCCGTACCGTGCCGTACTGTTGCGTACCGTACCCTGCCCTACCATTTCGTACCGTGCCGTACCATTTCATTTCATTTCAGTTCAGTTCAGTTCAGTTCAGTTCATTTCATGTCCAGTTGATGTCCAGTTGATGTCATTTTGTGCCATACAGTGCTATTCTGTACCGTACTGTGCCGCGCCATACCGTACCATGCTCTACCGTTTCGTACCGTGTCGTACCATGTCGTACCGTTCCGTACCATATAATTTAATTAAATGTCATTTCATTTCAT
>NW_026638331.1:0-3800 GCF_028554395.1 Pezoporus wallicus | reverse complement strand
GGGGCGATTTAAGGCGGTTTTGGGTTCATTTAGTGCGATTTTGGGGCAATTTAGTGCGATTTTGGGGCCATTTAAGGCGATTTTGGGGCAATTTAGTGCGATTTTGGTGCAATTTAGTGCGATTTTGGGGCCTTTTAATGCGATTTTGGGGCCATTTCAGGTGATTTTGGGGCCATTTAGTGCGATTTTGGGTCCATTTAGTGCGATTTTGGGTCCATTTCAGGTGATTTTGGGTCCATTTCAGGTGATTTTGGGTCCATTTATTGCGATTTTGGGTCCATTTCAGGTGATTTTGGGTCCATTTAGTGCGATTTTGGGTCCATTTCAGGTGATTTTGGGTCCATTTAGTGCGATTTTGGGTCCATTTCAGGTGATTTTGGGTCCATTTAGTGCGATTTTGGGTCCATTTCAGGTGATTTTGGGGCCATTTAGTGCGATTTTGGGTCCATTTAGTGCGATTTTGGGTCCATTTAATGCGATTTTGGGTCCATTTAAGGCGATTTTGGGGCAATTTAGTGCGATTTTGGTGCAATTTAGTGCGATTTTGGGGCCTTTTAATGCGATTTTGGGGCCATTTAATGCGATTTTGGGTCCATTTCAGGTGATTTTGGGGCCATTTCAGGTGATTTTGGGTCCATTTAGTGCGATTTTGGGTCCATTTCAGGTGATTTTGGGTCCATTTAGTGCGATTTTGGGTCCATTTAGTGCGATTTTGGGTCCATTTAGTGCGATTTTGGGTCCATTTAGTGCGATTTTGGGTCCATTTAATGCGATTTTGGGTCCATTTCAGGTGATTTTGGGGCCATTTAGTGCGATTTTGGGGCAATTTAGTGCGATTTTGGGGCCATTTAAGGCGATTTTGGGGCCATTTAGTGCGATTTTGGGGCCATTTCAGGTGATTTTGGGTCCATTCAATGCAATTTTGGGTCCATTCAATGCAATTTTGGGTCCATTCAATGCAATTTTGGGTCCATTCAATGCAATTTTGTGTCCATTTAATGCAATTTTGGGTCCATTCAATGCAATTTTGGGTCCATTTAATGCCATTTTGGGTCCATTCAATGCAATTTTGGGTCCATTCAATGCAATTTTGGGTCCATTTAATGCAATTTTGGGTCCATTTAATGCAATTTTGGGTCCATTCAATGCAATTTTGGGTCCATTCAATGCAATTTTGGGTCCATTCAATGCAATTTTGGGTCCATTTAACGCAATTTTGGGTCCATTTAATGCAATTTTGGGGCCATTTCGGGTGATTTTGGGGCCATTTAGTGCCATTTTGGGGCCTTTTAATGCGATTTTGGGGTCATTTCAGGCGATTTTGGGTCCATTCAATGCAATTTTGGGTCCATTTCAGGTGATTTTGGGTCCATTTAACGCAATTTTGGGTCCATTCAATGCAATTTTGGGTCCATTCAATGCAATTTTGGGTCCATTTAACGCAATTTTGGGTCCATTTAATGCAATTTTGGGTCCATTTAATGCAATTTTGGGTCCATTCAATGCGATTTTGGGTCCATTCAATGCAATTTTGGGTCCATTCAATGCAATTTTGGGTCCATTCAATGCAATTTTGGGTCCATTTCAGGTGATTTTGGGGCCATTTAATGCAATTTTGGGTCCATTTAATGCAATTTTGGGTCCATTTAATGCAATTTTGGGTCCATTCAATGCAATTTTGGGTCCATTTAATGCAATTTTGGGTCCATTCAATGCAATTTTGGGTCCATTCAACGCAATTTTGCGTCCATTTAACGCAATTTTGGGTCCATTTAATGCAATTTTGGGTCCATTTAATGCAATTTTGGGTCCATTCAATGCAATTTTGGGTCCATTCAATGCAATTTTGGGTCCATTTAATGCAATTTTGGGTCCATTCAATGCAATTTTGGGTCCATTCAATGCAATTTTGCGTCCATTTAACGCAATTTTGGGTCCATTTAATGCAATTTTGGGTCTATTTAATGCAATTTTGGGTCCATTCAATGCAATTTTGGGTCCATTCAATGCAATTTTGGGTCCATTCAATGCAATTTTGGGTCCATTCAATGCAATTTTGGGTCCATTCAATGCCATTTTGGGTCCATTCAATGCAATTTTGGGTCCATTCAATGCAATTTTGGGTCCATTCAATGCAATTTTGGGTCCATTTAACGCAATTTTGGGTCCATTTAACGCAATTTTGGGTCCATTTAATGCAATTTTGGGGCCATTTCAGGTGATTTTGGGGCCATTTAGTGCCATTTTGGGGCCTTTTAATGCGATTTTGGGGTCATTTCAGGCGATTTTGGGTCCATTCAATGCAATTTTGGGTCCATTTCAGGTGATTTTGGGTCCATTTAACGCAATTTTGGGTCCATTCAATGCAATTTTGGGTCCATTCAATGCAATTTTGGGTCCATTCAATGCAATTTTGCGTCCATTTAACGCAATTTTGGGTCCATTTAATGCAATTTTGGGTCTATTTAATGCAATTTTGGGTCCATTCAATGCAATTTTGGGTCCATTCAATGCAATTTTGGGTCCATTCAATGCCATTTTGGGTCCATTTAATGCAATTTTGGGTCATTATTTTGGGTCCATTCAATGCAATTTTGCGTCCATTTAACGCAATTTTGGGTCCATTTAATGCAATTTTGGGTCTATTTAATGCAATTTTGGGTCCATTCAATGCAATTTTGGGTCCATTCAATGCAATTTTGGGTCCATTCAATGCAATTTTGGGTCCATTCAATGCAATTTTGGGTCCATTCAATGCCATTTTGGGTCCATTCAATGCAATTTTGGGTCCATTCAATGCAATTTTGGGTCCATTCAATGCAATTTTGGGTCCATTTAACGCAATTTTGGGTCCATTTAACGCAATTTTGGGTCCATTTAATGCAATTTTGGGGCCATTTCAGGTGATTTTGGGGCCATTTAGTGCCATTTTGGGGCCTTTTAATGCGATTTTGGGGTCATTTCAGGCGATTTTGGGTCCATTCAATGCAATTTTGGGTCCATTTCAGGTGATTTTGGGTCCATTTAACGCAATTTTGGGTCCATTCAATGCAATTTTGGGTCCATTCAATGCAATTTTGGGTCCATTCAATGCAATTTTGCGTCCATTTAACGCAATTTTGGGTCCATTTAATGCAATTTTGGGTCTATTTAATGCAATTTTGGGTCCATTCAATGCAATTTTGGGTCCATTCAATGCAATTTTGGGTCCATTCAATGCAATTTTGGGTCCATTCAATGCCATTTTGGGTCCATTTAATGCAATTTTGGGTCCATTTAATGCAATTTTGGGTCCATTCAATGCAATTTTGGGTCCATTCAATGCAATTTTGGGTCCATTCAATGCCATTTTGGGTCCATTTAATGCAATTTTGGGTCCATTTAACGCAATTTTGGGTCCATTCAATGCAATTTTGGGTCCATTCAATGCCATTTTGGGTCCATTCAATGCAATTTTGGGTCCATTCAATGCAATTTTGGGTCCATTTAATGCAATTTTGGGTCCATTTCAGGTGATTTTGGGTCCCCATCCTCTCGGTCACTGCCCCAAGGGCCGGACCTTGCCCCCCCTCCCCCCTCCCCCCCCGCCTCTTCCCGGCAGCTCCCCTCCCCCCCCCCCCCCCCCGGGGCTGTTCCGGGTATTTCCACCCCCCCCCGCCCCACTGCGACCCATAGGGAGCCATGGAGCTGCCCCATAGCGACCCATAGGGACCCATAGGGACCCATAGGGACTCATAGGGACCCATAGGGACTCATAGAGACCCATAGGGACCCATAGGGACCCATAGAGACCCACTGCG
>NW_026638330.1:0-381 GCF_028554395.1 Pezoporus wallicus | reverse complement strand
CAGGAAAGGGGTCACCATCATTGCTGTCTCTCCTCGGTTTCATACCTAAAAGTCCATTTGAATCCAAATTCTCAGGTGGTGTCTCTCAGCTGCCCAGCAGCACAGTTAGTACAGCACGAACGTTTGGCCTCTGCTCCCACAGCAGAAGAGCCAGGATTGAAAGCTGGTGCTGGACCTGTTCAGCACACAATCACCTTTAGATTGGTGCCTCCATCGTTGCTTTCTCTGCTCACATTCATACAGGAAAAGCATTTGAATGGAATCAGTCCAGAGCCTGCTCTCTGCTGCGCAGCAACACAGTCAGCACAGAATGAACAGTGGCATCTGCTCACACGGCAGAAGGACAGGCAGGGAAAGCTAGTGCTGGTCTTCTTCAGCACA
>NW_026638329.1:0-374 GCF_028554395.1 Pezoporus wallicus | reverse complement strand
GTACACCCCAGGATGCCATTGGCCTTCTTGGCCACAAGGGCACAGTGTTGGCTCATGGTCATCCTGTCGTCCACTAGGACCCCCAGGTCCCTCTCCCCTACACTGCTCTCTAACAGGTCGTTCCCCAACCTAGACTGGAACCTGGGGTTGTTCCTGCCCAGATGCAGGACTCTACACTCTCCCTTGTTATATTTCATCAAGTTATTCCCTGCCCAACTCTCCAGCCTGTCCAGGTCTCGCTGGATGGCAGCACAGCCTTCTGGCGTGGGAGGTGGGCCTGGCATGTCCCCCTGTTAGGGGGGGGTCCCAGACCCACATGTGGGGGTCCCAGCCCCACATACAAGGGGGACATGGGGGGGGTCTCCATATACGAG
>NW_026638328.1:0-380 GCF_028554395.1 Pezoporus wallicus | reverse complement strand
AATAACCAGAGCCCCAAAAAAGGACAAAAGAACACCCAAAACCACTCCAAAACCACCTTGACCCGCTTCTCCTGTGGGATACAGGGTCAGAGCCCCAAAACAGACCCAAAACAGGACAAAAACAACTCAAAACACCCAAAACCACCCCAAAACCACCTTGTCCTGCTTCTCCTAAAGGATACAGGGTCAAAGCCCCAAAACAGCCCCAAAACATGACAAAAACAACCCAAAACACCCCAAACAAGCCCCAAAACAGGCCAAAACCACCCCAAAATCACCTTGTCTTGCTTCTCCTATGGGACACAGGTCAGAGACCAAAACCAGGCCGAAAACAACCCAAAAATAGGACAAAAACACCCAAAAAACACCCCAGAATGACC
>NW_026638327.1:0-3761 GCF_028554395.1 Pezoporus wallicus | reverse complement strand
ATGTGGGGTTTGGGGGATGATGTGGGGGTTTGGGGGGGATGTGGGGTTTGGGGGAGATGTGGGGTTTGGGAGGGGATGTGGGGTTTGGGGGGATGTGGGGTTGGAGGGGGGATGTGGGGTTTGGGGGGATGTGGGGTTTGGGGGGAAGGGGGTTTGGGGGGAAGGGGGTTTGGGGGGATGTGGGGTTTGGGGGAGATGTGGGGTTTGGGAGGGGATGTGGGGTTTGGGGGGGATGTGGGGTTTGGGGGGGTTTTGGGGGGTTTAGGGTGGGTTTGGGGGGGATGTGGGGTTTGGGGGGGATGTGGGGTTTGGGGGGGATGTGGGGTTTGGGGGGGATGTGGGGTTTGGGGGGGGATGTGGGGTTTGGGGGGGATGTGGGGTTTGGGGGGATGTGGGGTTTGGGGGGGATGTGGGGTTTGGGGGGGATGTGGGGTTTGGGGGGATGTGGGGTTTGGGGGGATGTGGGGTTTGGGGGGGATGTGGGGTTTGGGGGGATGTGGGGTTTGGGGGGGGATGTGGGGTTTGGGGGGGATGTGGGGTTTGGGGGGGATGTGGGGTTTGGGGGGGATGTGGGGTTTGGGGGGGATGTGGGGTTTGGGAGGGGATGTGGGGTTTGGGGGGATGTGGGGTTTGGGGGGATGTGGGGTTTGGGGGGATGTGGGGTTTGGGGTTTGGGGGGGATGTGGGGTTGGGGGGGATGTGGGGTTTGGGGGGGATGTGGGGTTTGGGGGGGTTTTGGGGGGTTTAGGGTGGGTTTGGGGTGATCTTGGGGTGATTTAGGGCGGGTTTGGGGTATTTAGGGTGGTCCATTTTGGGGCCGTTTGGGGCCATTTGGGGCCATTTTGGGGCCGTTTGGGGCCATTTTGGGTCCATTTTGGTTCCATTTTGGGCCATTTTGGGGCTGTTTTGGTTCATTTTGGGGCCATTTTGGTCCATTTTGGGGCCGTTTTGGGTCCATTTTGGGTCCATTTTGGGCCATTTTGGGGCCGTTTCGGGCCATTTTGGGTCCATTTTGGTCCATTTTGGTCCATTTGGGGGGCATTTAGTGCCATTTTTGGTCCATTTTTGGGTCATTTTGGTCCATTTTGATGCCGTTTGGGGCCATTTTGGGGCCATTTTGGTCCATTTGGGGGCAGTTTGGGGCCATTTTGGGGCCGTTTTGGTCGATTTTGGGGCCGTTTTGGTCGATTTTGGGGCCATTTTGGGGCCTTTTGGTCCATTTTGGGGCCGTTTTGGTCGATTTTGGGGCCGTTTTGGTCGATTTTGGGGCCATTTTGGTCGATTTTGGGGCCATTTTGGTCCATTTTGGGGCCATTTGGGGCCATTTTGGGGCCGTTTGGGGCCATTTTGGGGCCATTTGGGGCCATTTTGGGGCCATTTTGGTCCATTTTGGGGCAGTTTGGGGCCATTTTGGGGCCATTTGGGGCCATTTTGGTCCATTTTGGGGGCGTTTTGGTCCATTTTGGGGCCATTTGGGGCCATTTTGGGCCATTTTGGGGCTGTTTTGGTTCATTTTGGGGCCATTTTGGTCCATTTTGGGGCCGTTTTGGGTCCATTTTGGGTCTATTTTGGGCCATTTTGGGGCCGTTTCGGGCCATTTTGGGTCCATTTTGGTCCATTTTGGTCCATTTGGGGGGCATTTTGTGCCATTTTTGGTCCATTTTTGGGTCATTTTGGTCCATTTTGATGCCGTTTGGGGCCATTTTGGGGCCAGTTTGGGGCCATTTTGGGGCCATTTTGGTCCATTTGGGGGCAGTTTGGGGCCATTTTGGGGCCGTTTTGGTCGATTTTGGGGCCATTTTGGGGCCTTTTGGTCCATTTTGGGGCCGTTTTGGTCGATTTTGGGGCCGTTTTGGTCGACTTTGGGGCCATTTTGGTCGATTTTGGGGCCATTTTGGGGCCTTTTGGTCCATTTTGGGGCCGTTTTGGTCGATTTTGGGGCCATTTTGGTCGATTTTGGGGCCATTTTGGTCGATTTTGGGGCCATTTTGGTCGATTTTGGGGCCGTTTGGTCGACTTTGGGGCCATTTTGGTCGATTTTGGGGCCATTTTGGGGCCTTTTGTTCGATTTTGGGGCCATTTTGGTCGATTTTGGGGCCATTTTGGTCCATTTTGGGGCCATTTTGGTCGATTTTGGGGCCATTTTGGTCGATTTTGGGGCCGTTTGGTCGACTTTGGGGCCATTTTGGTCGATTTTGGGGCCATTTTGGGGCCTTTTGTTCGATTTTGGGGCCATTTTGGTCGATTTTGGGGCCATTTTGGTCCATTTTGGGGCCATTTGGGGCCATTTTGGGGCCGTTTGGGGCCATTTTGGGGCCGTTTGGGGCCATTTTGGGGCCGTTCCCTTGCTCCCCCACCTTCCCTTTGGGGGCAGCCCACGGCGCAGCCCAGCACCAACCGCACCATCCTGCCCAGCTCCTGTGGGTCCGCGCCTTGGGCCGCCAGCCCCACATCGGGGACGTGATGCTCGGCCACCGCCTGGCCCAGCACCTATGGGGTGAGAGGTGGGGGGGGTTAGGGGGGCAGCCCCACTTTGGGGTCCCCCCCCCACCCCAAAAAGGGACCTCCCCCCCCCACTTACATCCTGCCAGTACTCGAGGAGGCTCTGCAGCACCGTCCGCAGGTTGCTCACCTATGGGGGGGCACAAATGGGAACCCCCCCACCCCAAAATGAGACCCCCAGACCCCAAAATGACCCCCAAAGACCCAAAAATACCCACCCCAGACCCTAAAATGACCCCCCTGGACCCCAAAATGCCCCCCTCAGACGCCAAAATGACCCCCAAAGACCCTAAAATGACCCCCCTGGACCACAAAATGCCCCCTCTGGACCCTAAAATGACTCCCCCAGACCCCAAAATGACCCCCAAAGACCCCAAAATGACCCCCCAGACCCTAAAATGGCCCCCGAGACCCCAAAATGACCCCCAAAGACCCAAAAATACCCACCCCAGACCCTAAAATGACCCCCCTGGACCCCAAAATGACCCCCCGGCCCACAAAATACCCCCCCCAGACCCTAAAATTACTCCCCCAGACCCCAAAATGACCCCCAAAGACCCTAAAATGACCCCCCTGGACCACAAAATGCCCCCTCTGGACCCTAAAATGACTCCCCCAGATCCCAAAATGCCCCCCAAAGACCCCAAAATGCCCCTCCAGACCCCAAAATGCCCCCCCCAGACCCCAAAATGCCCCCCGTGGACCCTAAGATGACCGCCCCAGACCTCAAAATGCCCCCCTAGACGCCAAAATGACCCCCTCGGACCCTAAAATGACCCCCCCGGACCACAAAATGCCCCCCCCACACCCCAAAATGATCCCCTCGGACCCCAAAATACCCCCCCTGTACCCCAAAATGCCCTCCCCAGACCCCAAAATGCCCCTCCAGACCCCAAAATGACCCCCCCAGACCCCAAAATGACCACCAAACACCCCAAAATGACCCCCCCGGACCCTAAAATGCCCCCCCTGGACCCCAAAATACCCCCCCACCCCAAAATGCCCTCCCCAGACCCCAAAATGCCCCCTCCAGACCCTAAAATGACCCCCAAAGACCCCAAAATACCCCCCCCGCACCCCCAAATCCCCCCCCCATAACCCCATAACAAACCCTAAATACCCCTTTGGACCCCCCAAACCCCCCCCTCCCCATCCCCCCCTCTTCCCCCCCCCATAACCCCACATTGGGGTGTCCCCCCCCCACCTTCAGCCTCCAGTTGTCCCCAGCATCATCCCGGATGAGACCCAGCCACTGCTCA
>NW_026638326.1:0-3689 GCF_028554395.1 Pezoporus wallicus | reverse complement strand
CACAATGCCCCCCATAGCACTGCCCCCCCTATGATTCCCCCATAGCTCTCCCCCCCCCATAGCTCTCCCCCCATAGCTCCCCCATAGCTCCCCATAGCTCTCTCCCCATAGCTCCCCCATAGCTCCCCATAGCTCTCCCCATAGCTCTCCCCATAGCTCCCCATAGCTCTCCCCATAGCTCTCTCCCCATAGCTCTCCCCATAGCTCTCCCCATAGCTCCCCATAGCTCTCCCCATAGCTCCCCATAGCTCTCCCCATAGCTCTCCCCATAGCTCCCCATAGCTCTCCCCATAGCTCTCCCCATAGCTCTCCCCATAGCTCTCTCCCCATAGCTCTCCCCATAGCTCTCTCCCCATAGCTCTCTCCCCATAGCTCTCTCCCCATAGCTCTCTCCCCATAGCTCCCCATAGCTCCCCATAGCTCCCCCTGCCCCATAGCTCCCCATAGCTCCCCATAGCGCATCTCTGGCTCTCTCCCCATAGCTCTCCCCATAGCTCCCCATAGCTCTCTCCCCATAGCTCTCTCCCCATAGCTCTCCCCATAGCTCTCCCCATAGCTCTCCCCATAGCTCCCCCCATAGCTCCCCATAGCTCCCCCCATAGCTCTCTCACCCTCCCAGCGCCGCCTCTGCTCCTCCTTCGCCTCCCTCTCGGGCCCCTCCGCCTCCTCCTTGGCCGCCCGCAGCTCCCCCACGCGCTGCTCCAGCCCCCGGCGAGCCTCCTGCAGCGCCCCCAGGCGGCCCTGAGGGGAACGGCACCCACGGGACCCTATGGGACCTCTATGGGAGCTATGGGATCTATGGGAGCTCTATGGGACCTCTATGGGATCTATGGGACCTCTATGGGAACTATGGGAGCTCTATGGGACCTATGGGACCTCTATGGGGAGCTATGGGAGCTCTATGGGAGCTCTATGGGAGCTATGGGAGCTCTATGGGAGCTATGGGACCTCTATGGGAGCTCTATGGGAGCTATGGGAGCTCTATGGGAGCTATGGGACCTCTATGGGACCTATGGGAGCTCTATGGGAGCTATGGGAGCTCTATGGGACCTATGGGACCTCTATGGGGAGCTATGGGAGCTCTATGGGAGCTATGGGAGCTCTATGGGAGCTATGGGACCTCTATGGGAGCTCTATGGGAGCTATGGGACCTCTATGGGAGCTCTATGGGAGCTATGGGAGCTCTATGGGAGCTATGGGAGCTCTATGGGAGCTATGGGAGCTCTATGGGAACTATGGGAGCTCTATGGGAGCTATGGGAGCTCTATGGGAGCTATGGGACCTCTATGGGAGCTCTATGGGAGCTCTATGGGAGCTATGGGAGCTATGGGACCTCTATGGGAGCTCTATGGGAGCTCTATGGGAGCTATGGGAGCTCTATGGGAGCTATGGGAGCTCTATGGGAGCTATGGGAGCTCTATGGGAGCTATGGGAGCTCTATGGGAGCTATGGGAGCTCTATGGGAGCTATGGGAGCTCTATGGGAGCTATGGGAGCTCTATGGGAGCTATGGGAGCTCTATGGGAGCTATGGGAGCTCTATGGGAGCTATGGGAGCTATGGGAGCTCTATGGGAGCTATGGGAGCTCTATGGGAACTATGGGAGCTCTATGGGAACTATGGGAGCTCTATGGGAGCTATGGGAGCTCTATGGGAGCTATGGGAGCTCTATGGGAGCTCTATGGGAGCTCTATGGGAGCTATGGGAGCTCTATGGGAGCTATGGGAGCTCTATGGGAGCTATGGGAGCTCTATGGGAGCTATGGGAGCTCTATGGGAGCTATGGGAGCTCTATGGGAGCTATGGGAGCTCTATGGGAGCTATGGGAGCTATGGGAACTATGGGAGCTATGGGACCTCTATGGGGCCTCTATGGGACCTATGGGAGCTCTATGGGAGCTATGGGAGCTCTATGGGAGCTATGGGAACTATGGGAGCTATGGGACCTCTATGGGGCCTCTATGGGACCTATGGGAGCTCTATGGGAGCTATGGGAGCTCTATGGGAGCTATGGGAGCTCTATGGGACCTCTATGGGACCTATGGGACCTCTATGGGAACTATGGGATCTATGGGAGCTCTATGGGAACTATGGGAGCTATGGGAGCTCTATGGGAACTATGGGAGCTATGGGAGCTCTATGGGAACTATGGGAGCTCTATGGGAGCTATGGGAGCTCTATGGGAGCTATGGGAGCTCTATGGGAGCTCTATGGGAGCTCTATGGGAGCTATGGGAGCTCTATGGGAGCTATGGGAGCTCTATGGGAGCTATGGGAGCTATGGGAGCTCTATGGGAGCTATGGGAGCTCTATGGGAGCTATGGGAGCTCTATGGGAGCTATGGGAGCTCTATGGGAGCTATGGGAGCTCTATGGGAGCTATGGGAGCTATGGGAGCTCTATGGGAGCTATGGGAGCTCTATGGGAGCTATGGGAGCTCTATGGGAGCTATGGGAGCTCTATGGGAGCTATGGGAGCTCTATGGGAGCTATGGGAGCTCTATGGGAGCTATGGGAGCTCTATGGGAGCTATGGGAGCTATGGGAGCTCTATGGGAGCTAACGGAGCTCTATGGGAGCTCTGGGAGCTCTATGGGAGCTATGGGAGCTCTATGGGAGCTATGGGAATGGGAACTATGGGAGCTATGGGACCTCTATGGGGCCTCTATGGGACCTATGGGAGCTCTATGGGAGCTCTGGGAGCTCTATGGGAGCTATGGGAGCTCTATGGGACCTCTATGGGACCTATGGGACCTCTATGGGACCTATGGGAGCTCTATGGGAACTATGGGAGCTCTATGGGAGCTATGGGAGCTATGGGAGCTCTATGGGAGCTATGGGAGCTATGGGAGCTATGGGACCTCTATGGGACCTATGGGAACTATGGGAGCTATGGGGACCTCTATGGGACCTCTATGGGAGCTCTATGGGAGCTATGGGAGCTATGGGACCTCTATGGGGCCTCTATGGGACCTATGGGAGCTCTGTGGGACCTATGGGACCTCTATGGGAGCTATGGGAGCTCTATGGGACCTATGGGACCTCTATGGGAGCTCTATGGGACCTATGGGACCTATGGGAGCTCTATGGGATCTATGGGAGCTCTATGGGACCTATGGGACCTCTATGGGAGCTATGGGACCTCTATGGGACCTCTATGGGAGCTATGGGACCTCTATGGGACCTATGGGAGCTATGGGACCTCTATGGGGAGCTATGGGAGCCTATGGGGACCTCTATGGGATCTATGGGAGCTATGGGACCTCCATGGGGAGCTATGGGACCTCTATGGGGAGCTATGGGACCTATGGGACCTCTATGGGGAGCTATGGGACCTATGGGACCTCTATGGGGAGCCTATGGGGAGCTATGGGACCTCCATGGGACCTCCATGGGGAGCTATGGGGAACTATGAGAGCCTATGGGGCGCTATGGGACCTATGGGACCTCTATGGGGAACTATGGGAAACTATGGGAACCTATGGGACCCTATAGGACCCCTATGGGGACCCTATAGGACCCGTATGGGAACCCCTATGGGAACAATATGGGAACCACAGCATCCCCTATAGGACCCCTATGGGCACCCCTATAAGACTTCTATAGGACCCCTATGGGACCCCCTATAGCACTCCTATGGGGACCACAGCATCCCCTATGGGACCCCCTACAGGACCCCTATGGGGACCACAGCATC